>NW_022985091.1:14137-148057 GCF_010015585.1 Eremomyces bilateralis CBS 781.70 | reverse complement strand
ATCACTTGCACCTCCAACTCTTCCGCGGCATCCCACCGGCCTTGATTCCAAAAAGTCGACGCCAGATTGGCCATGCTGGTCAGCGTGGAAGGATGTTCTGCGCCAAACTCCTTCTCTTCCATCTCGAGGACCTGGGAATAGGCGACCTCTGCCTCACTCCATCGTCCGTCGGCGTCGAGGCACGTTCCATATCTCCATTGGAGATTAATCCTCTTCTTTGAATCCTTCTGAACGAGGTCAGACTGTAGTACAATGCGCACATGCGGCAGGTATGCCCTCCATATGCTCCTGTTGGTGTGGGTATTGTCGGGAAAAACTTCCTCTAGTCGCACAACTGCTTTCTCTGTCCACTGGACCAGTTGATCGTTCTCTTGAAGCCAGTTACGAGTAGATATATGCACTAACCGATGAAGATCGACCGTAAGACCTGCTGGACGTTTACTAATAAATGAATACGCGTGAAGTGTCCCGATAGCGTCTATCTCCTTCTTGCGAGATGGGCCAGGCGGAAAAAGACTCTGCGGGATATCTTTTGGCTCAATACATGCCATTAAAGATAAGTAGTCTGCTGCCAAAGAATCGTGCTGCTGAATTCGCTCGAACGATATCAGCCATGTAGTAGCTACTGGGTTCTTAATGTTGCGGTATCTGCCGTCATCCTCAAAGTCTTCGCTGAGAAGTTCAATCGTAGACTTATCCTGCTCATTAAGTAAGGAAAGATAGTCCGCAATCGAGGTACCGTTCGCATTGATATACGCTGCCGCCTGAACAATGGCGAGCGGAAGGTTAGTCAGCTGTGTGAGTAAGGCTTCAGTATCTGTTTGGCAGGCCGCCACATCGTGTCCGATCAAGCATGTCTGTAATAACTCCGAAGCCACTTCTAAGTTCATTTCCTGCACTTCTACCAAGCTCTGAGACGCCAGCTTAGTAGCAACCTTCCTATCTCGCGTAGTAAAGAGAATGCTTCCTTGCCTGCTCTTTGGGAGATAGTCAAGGAGACGGATAGGTTGTCTCTCAGGTGGTTTTCCTATCCACATATCCATGTCGTCGGCGTTGTCAAACACCACGAGCCACTGGCCCGCGCTTTCGTTACTAAGGTAGTTCTGAACTAGACGTTTCACGTCTGCTCCTTGCTCGTCTCTTCCGGGTATATCCAACTCTTCGGCGACTGCCGAGTACGCCTGAAGAAGGGTTTCGGGATCGGTCGCGGGAATCCAAAATACTGAGCAGTCCCTCTGTTTCTCCATGGTCCGATAGACCGTCTCAATCGCTAATTGTGTCTTCCCGACGCCTCCAAGTCCGGTAATTGCGACCTTCGCGGTTTGGCCATGTCGAGAAAGTAGCTTTTCAATTCTAGATAGTTCGGATTCGCGACCGGTGAAGCGAAGATTGCGCTCGAAGGGCATAGTACGTGCTAGCTTTTCGTCTGAACAATAGAGTACATTAGCAAATAGAGATACAACAAGAATAACAAAGACCTCACATGACCGCAATTTATGCTCAGAGTTCTTAATCTCTCGTCGCAGCCTTCTCATTGCATTCTCTTGCCCTTCGCCATATATAAGTGGCAAGAAAACGTCGAAAATTCCAAGGAGACAGTATGCCATGTCCTCCTCCTCGGTCGTTTGTCGCCTCTTTACCCATCGAAACTTCTCCTCGATGCTGAAACCATGGAGAGGACGGCCCTGGAGTGCCTCTAGAGCGATTCCTGTTTTCTCGCAGATATGCCGTTCGAGTGACTTTCTATCACCCAGTCGGACGTGATCTCGGGAGTAGAATTCAACTATTTTCGGCGCGAGAAGCTCTTGGAGTGTCCATCCTCGTGTGAACCATCGGCTATTGCGCATAGAAGACTCCCACTCGATATGAGTAGCCTGCCCATCCTGCGTGCGTATAGAAACGTCTAAGAGATAGACGTAGCATCGCGCCGCGTTCTGGTACCAGCGAAACATAGAGTTGATTGCCTTCGTAAGTTCGTGGGTATCCGACTTATCGATGCAGCATGTGTCCACCCAGAAATAGGATAGACTGTCGGACTTGGCTTGGTCTCCGCAGAATACCAGCTTCTGGTATCCAGCCTTATTCTTTCCAGTACCGTCCACGACGTCCTTGAATGTGACTTCATCGCTATCGCTTCCCCATGTATGAGAAAGTATGGCATAAGGAGGGGTCGTGGTTCCAAAGGTCTCCAGGATGAACCCGCCGTTGCCGTTGAGCTTTAAGAGGCGCATCGTTGGCCGCAGTAATCGTCACTATTAAGGAATCATGACGGCTGCTCTGGAATATTCGAACGACATATTAGCTGAATCGTAGACGCATTAAAAAGTACTGCGACGGACAATGTGATCAGGCGCAGGGCTGCATAGGAGCTTTCGGATGCGAAAGGCTGAGCTAGAGTACACCAAGACCATATGATGTCGGCAGAGTTGTGATTTGGCGGCTCAGGTAATTTGCGACACCACTCCATTCTCTCGTGCATGTTTAACACCATCGTAGTTGGCATGCAATGTCTACAAGTTGATGATCCACACGGTTGACATCTGTTAAGGACCGTCTCAGATGGAGGTCATCGAAAAACACGGATGTGCGACCTGTCGTTCAAATTCATATGTTAACTAACTAGTTAGTTATCTGGGACTTAACTACCTTCCAGGTTCCTGCTCTAATTTAGTCCCGTTTATGGAGTACTGCAACCCTCGTTCCTTCACACAGGGACACTCCGCATCACCCAAGAGCATCAGTCTACCAAGGCAATGTAGAGGATTAGAGAGTCTGTTTAGTAGCGGTAATTTACGACAAATACCCGCCGAAAGTGGAAATTTGATCAGCCGCAAGTACCGACCTCCATGGTGGAATGTGTTTGAAATTGCTTCCAACACAACGTATACTTTGGACGAAGGCTTTCTAGCATCATGACCCGTGGGATAACTTGGGCTGATTCTTTTTATGACTTTTCTAAAGGAGAAAACGACGATAGTGGCGTTACCATATAGAATAGAAATATTGTCGTGGTACCCAAGATGCACTTCGTTCGCTCTGCGGAAATCAGCTAACTAGTAGCAAAGCTTATGTGATGTTCAAGATAGGCACAGTTCCGTGTATTGGAAAGTAGCTGAAGAGCACAATGTATTCCGTACATAGAATTATAAGAATTACAAGGTATGTACGTAGTGGAGACTCGAAGTTGGTGTGAAGTCAAAGTAATTACCTCGGATTCGTCCTAGTACACAGTACGATAGATGTCCCATCACGCAGGGGGAGGTTACCAGAGATCTTCAACATTCATGATATTGTTTCTAATCGATGAACCGATAGACTTGCACCTCAAGCGCCAACTGTCCACCACGTCAGCTAGTGTTGATTCTAAAGTGCTCTTAAAACTCTCCTTGAGTCGCCGGTGTAAATGAACGTCATTTCGAAGCTCTGGGACCCTGACGGTTGGTTACCTTACAACGATTCATGCTCTTTCATACCAACTGTAATAGTGGTTCGGGCTGCGGTTCGGACCGGCGTCCTGACTCCTATGATAGGTACCCGACAGGATCCATCTTCCACATGTTGATATCGGACGTAAAGGCGAAGCTTTCTAGATGATGCATGCTCATTGCTAACTATGTGTAGAAACGGACTCTAAACACTAGATCTTGCATTACCTACCCGTAACTACAATTGGGTATCATCCATCTTGAACGCCCTCGCAAGAAACAGGAGATGATGAGACGCGCTCTCCTCCGCCATTTGCATTATCCAAGACAAACTTGCTCCTCTGCTACCGATATCAATTCCTTCAAGTGCCAACATTTGGGTGCACTTCCATCCCCGGATCGTGGGTTCCACTATGCGAGTGCCTTGTCCGCATAACATGAAGGGCCGCCATGACTGTACTTGCAACGAACAGAAGCCTAAGGATCGTTAGGAGACCTTTCGCTGGAAATCCTGGATGACTTACCATTCAATTGCCCCAAACACGCTCGCTGCGATGGCCGCACGGCATGGTCCGTAATGCTTACAGCCCCAGTTGTTCACCATCACGGCCAATGCGATGAATCCCGCAAACCAGAAAATCATGGTGATGGCGTCGGCTGCGAGGATGCCGAACTTGTGGGCGAATTTAGGAAACCGGAGTGGTGCGACGACCAGATAGGCGAGCACCAGGAGCGTCCAGACCGAGGCGAAGACGTTGAAGTTCAAGTCAGATGGCGACCATACTCCATCAGCCCAGTCGGATGCAGCTACGATCACATTAGCTTCCCATCACTGGAACGCAAATCGGTCTCTTCATACCGTATGCTGTCAAACCTAGAAGGAGGAGGGCCAAGACACCTTGAGCGGCGCGCAACGGCAAAATAAAATCGACTGCCATATTTGACGACTTGGAATATGATATGCGCTTGCTTGATTAATGATTTACAATCCGAACCTTAAGTCCTTTTATTCAACCTGACGACGAACAAGATAAGGTTCAAGGCGAATACGAAAGAGGGGGAGGCGTCATCAGACATTTCAAGTCCCAGCCCCAAGCCCCAAGATCCTGATGAGCAGACCTTTTCATGCTCCTTGCGTGTGGGGAGGCAGCAAATTACCAGTCGTCGCGGCTTCATTTCCCGCCAACGGCGCATGATGCAATGACGTCAGCCACATCCGTCGTTGCCGAAGTTCTTCCCCATGTACGATGCTGGTGGCTGGGAGGTCCAGGTCAATTTCCCTGCATCAATCAAAAGAAGTCTCGCTTAAATGCTGCTTTGTTGTTAGCCATGCATGGTCTTCAACACCAATTGAAACAATGGGGGACTTCATTTTGCATACCTCCAGGAATGAGCGCAGCAGCATACATGACCGTATTGATCGGGGTGAGTTCATCTTCGGCATTCATCCCGACCGATACTGCGTTATCCGACCGGACCGGAACCAGACCACCGTGCTCCCAGCTATCAGTGATGGATTTGGCTCGGGATCGCCATGCTGTACCAGTGGTTGAGCATTCGATGCCTAAGCATGTCCCGAAATCTCGAAAGGCAAGTCTCCGTTGCTGTGGCCCTTCAAACCCGCCGAGTTTGAACAGCCGCTTTAGGTCTCGGACCGCGCTCTCCAGAATTCCATCCGCCCATTCCTCTCCAGAGAACCAATGCACCGTCCAAAGCGACATTCCTAGATCGAGGGGATCGGTACTCGAATAGCCCTGCCATTTGGTTCGTACAATCTTCTCGTACTCGCCAATCTCATTGGCTAACATTTGACTGTCACCGCCCGTCGACTGGAGCAGACGAAAGACGACGTATCCATCCATGGGGTCCAGATTACCCTCACTTCGCACAAGAGGCTCCGACAGGTCCATAGACATCTTCCAATACATGCGAGGCCTGTTGCTTCCACGATTATAAACGAACCGCGGGTGGATGGCTTTGGCCAAAGCGATCGCTTGGTTATTGTAGGATCGATCGGTCGTGGCGATCGAAAGCCGATTCAACGCAAACATCCAGAGCGTCAGATAATGATGATACTGACCATCCTCATCCGGGCCGCTCTCTTCCTCCTTACCAATGCGCAATCCACCGCCCATCGGATTGTCGGGACTGGCACCGGGTAGGAAGGACTTCCCATCACGCGTTCGACCAAGGGAGTTATGGACAGCATCTACTAGCGATTTGGCGTACTCGAGATATCTGTCTGACTCAGTCTGGCGGTAGAGGGTCAGAAAGTTGACCACACCAAACGCGTCTCCAATTCGTTAGAAAGGAGGTGAACGTATGGAATTGGGGTCCCAGCATCCGACCAACTCACCAGTCCACAGGTATCGGCCACGATGTCCCGCCGAACAAGGAGGAACGGTCCATGGAGACGAAGAATTCAGATCATACTTGTAGATCTGCTTCATGGCTCGGTCAAACTTCGCCGGAGATGCATCTTGTGATGCCATTCTGGCTGTCGGAAACACCTTGGATGAAAGTTGACTTTTTGAACAGACGACAGCGATTGATCCTCAATCGGAACATGGAGAATTGAGAGTTCTTCCATTGTCAGAGAAGGTTCATGTCCTTTCCGGTAAATTTCCTATTGTTTGATTCTATGACAGGTACATGATTTCATCGATCACGGCGTACGACAAGGGCCCATTCGCGAGAGCTCCGTGCCCAGACAGCCACGCTCCACTCGGCTCCAGGAGCCGGCAGCCCTCTGCAGACACCAACTAGGCTTTTCACCAACTGGTGCATTTGACTTTTGAAATAAATATCCCGAGCAGAACGTTGTATACTTGTCGGGTACTGATACGAGGTCTACAGTCAATTCCTTGTAGAATTTTGAAGACAAAAAATCCATCTCCCTTATCATTTGAGTCCTTTTAAGTTTTAACCTACTATCAATAGTTAACTACTATTCCTTATTAAAAATGATTTAAATATAGAACAATATTAGTAGTGCATCCATGTCAGACTCTTCCCCTAGAAACATCATCAAATCGGATCAGGAGTACATGAACCATGAATTCATGATGGGCTGATCCAACTCTCCATGGTCCTCCCCGCAATACCGGTAGTACGCTGTACATACCTCAAACCCCGCAGTCGTGAGTGATTCCGCGGGATACTTCCGGTCTTCTTATGACAATTCATTTTGCGCCCCTTCAAACCCGAAGTTCCTTGCAAAGTTGACCAATAGGACCCATACTATCGCTCAAGCGCGATGCTGAGTCTCGCTTCGGTCAGTCTGTCCGAACTCCGATCAGAGCGGTGGGGGGAATGATGCTCCGTACCCGGGCCATGTCCTGCTTTCAATGTTGAATCAAACCATGTTCATTGGTTGATTCTTACTAAAGGCCATGTGGATATATCTTGCCTAGGCTGCACATGTGAGAGAGAGCTGAGGTACTTCTCTCCGTCCTATCGCTCCTTTCTTGCCTGTACTCCTTTTCTTTCATCGGGCGGTGACATCGTGACAGTTTCCTGTCACATCCGTTGCACATACCAACATGATCGAACAAATTCTCTCCCAGTTGACAGCAGGGAAGGTCCTTATATTGCTTGGGGCCTTCCTGGTGGTGCGCCATGTCACATTAACCGCGTATGCGGATTACAAGATCCGAAAGTTGGGTCATCGAGCGCCAAGCAGATTTACCTTCGTTCCATTCGGACTGAACTTCATCTACAGTGCCATTAAAGCAGCGCGGGAGCACAAGAATCTCGAACTTTGGCGCGATCTCATGCTCAATTATGGGAACAAAAACAACCCATACACGGTCGAATCGAGTGCAGGAGGGCGACGAATTATCCTGACCGCCGATCCGGACAACATCAAGGCGATTCTAGCCACTCAGTTCGGCGACTACGGTAAGGGAGAACCCTTCCATCAGGAATGGAAGGACTTCCTTGGTGACAGCATCTTCGTCACCGACGGTCAATTATGGCACAACTCAAGGCAACTGATCCGCCCTCAATTCATCAAGGATCGACTGAGCGATATTCATACGTTCGAGACCCATGTCCAGAAGTTGATCCCAAAATTCCGGGGGCGTGCGAACGGTGCTTCGGTCAACGTCTCCGATCTCTTTTTCAAATACACGTTGGATGCTGCGACGGATTTTCTCCTTGGAAAAAGCGTGGACAGTTTGGAAATGGAAGAGAACAAATTCGCAAATGATTTTGCCGAAGTCCAACGGATCCAGAGCATCATCACAAGAGCCGGCAGCCTGAATTGGTTGATTCCTCGGAAAAACTTCTATGCTTGCCTGGGAAGGATGGAGGAATTCCTTCAACCCATCATCGAGCGTACCATAGCTCTGTCACCGGAAGAGCTGGAAAGCAAAGGCAAGACAGAGGAGGGCTATACTTTCCTGCATGCACTTGCAAACTATACGAAAGATAAGAAAGTCCTCCGCGACCAGCTTGTAGCGGTCTTGCTGGCTGGGCGAGATACGACAGCCTGTACTCTGATGTGGACCATCCACGAACTCAGCCACGCACCGAATGTTGTGAAGAAGCTGAGAGAAGAGATCTTGGCCGTCGTCGGACCAACTCGTCAACCTTCGTACGAGGATTTGAAAAGCATGCGTTATCTGCAAGTAAGTTGGCCCTTGGATTTCGATGGCTTGGGGTTTGGAGGAGCTAATCCGGATCATAGCATGTCATCAATGAGATCCTCCGTTTGTATCCGGTGGTTCCCTTCAACGTTCGATTGGCGCTGAAGGATACGACTCTTCCTCGAGGCGGTGGACCGGACGGCAATGAGCCGATTGGGATATTGAAAGATACGCCGATCGGCTACTCAACCCTTTTGATGCAGCGACGACCTGACCTCTACCCTTCGGAATCTTCCGGCTTCCCTCCCGTCAATTCGTTCGTCCCCGAGCGATGGGATGGTTGGACGCCCAAGAGTTGGACGTACATCCCCTTCAACGGAGGGCCAAGAATCTGTATCGGCCAGCAGTTCGCCTTGACGGAGATGGGCTATACCCTCACGAGAGTGTTCCAGACGTATACCCGAGTTGAGGACCGTATGGGAGGGGTTATGCCAAGGATGAGAGCGGATATTGTGCTGCAGCCTGCAGAAGATGTTATGGTTGAGTTCTTCCAGGACAAGGAATAGGGAATCTGATGACGCCTCTCCTACGTTAACAAAGTGTTGGTCGTTGAGTCATCTCGCACTCCATTTTGGTATGAATTTATGTAGTCTGATGTGTGGAGGTTTCGCATTCCAGAATCAAGGCTGTTACGAGTATTAGAATGGGGTCATTCTTATCTTGAACCTGAACAGGATGAACAATATCTATTCTTCAATACAACTTCGCAATGGCCCACCGATGTCGTAGCCGATCATCTTCACATGCACGCGCTACTCGCTACTCGCTACTCGTGCATATACTGCAGTCTCGTTGCACATGACTACTGCAGTACTCAATCCATGAGAGGTATCAGCTGGTTATTGTATGCGCCATTCTCCGTGCCATGTCGCAGATTCATTCATGTCGTCCTCTGGTGCAATTTCAGCGCGAATCACCATCCGTCGAGCGCTTGACCCTCGAGAAACCGAGCAGAAACGTTTCACTAACGTGGTACGACTACGCATGCTGCATTGTTTGAAGCCATGTCCTAAACCGGTGCACTGCAATATTGTCCGACCGGTTTCCGCCAGACGAATCTCGAGCTGCCCTGAAGTTTGATATGAGGCTTGCAGCCATTTCCGAGACTCTGCCCTGGTTTCCCGCTTCGAGTACGGGTGGCACTGACTTCTGCGAATGAAGACTACTAAACTAAAGTCCGCTCGGTGCCGTACCGTACCTTATCCGCTCGGGTTAAGTATCATGATATCTTATTTGGCGGTTTGGCTTAAAAACACACCTCGAATCTGAGGAATATCGCTACCGGTATACAATTTAATCCTTGCGATAGCATGGGCGTCCTAGGGACCGCGAACCATACTGGGCGCTCATTCTTCCTACCAAAGCAGTCGGTTACTCCGCACCTGATCTTATATCCACGGTTCGGAATCGGGATCTTATCCATGGAACCCATTTTGCTCTGATGCTGTTCGACCAATGCACGAACTTGGGAGATGTCCTTTTACCGGAACGGTCGAGAGCTCGAGATGGTCAGGAGGCTTGGAAAACCGGATGTCGCCGCATCAGCTTCAACAGCAGATTGATGATTCATGCGATGATTCATGCATGCATTTCCCACCAGTTGTACTCTGTACCTGGTACCTGTTTCGCTCCAGGATTCCAGGGCCCCTTCCACCCTCCGGCCCCAATCCGCATGCTCGTGAGTTGGAGCCAATTAAGCGGTGGCTGGGGGATTGGAGCAACGCGGAGAGATGCGTCAACCTGCAACTAGGGTCCATTGGCATTGGACAAAGATGTGCAGGTTGCAGGATCCTCTGCGGATGCCACTCTAGCGACTGTCAGTCGCTCCCTGTGTGTCGTGCACTTTGTTCGTGAAGGGCGGGGTTGGCCCTTGCAGAGCAGCTGGCCGACTGCAGGCTTGCGGAAACTGTCCTGCCCCTCTTTCTCCGTCTGGCCGGGATGCCGGTCGGCGATTGACGATGATTGACTACCAGGAGCGCATCAATATGCGTGCGACGCTGTGTCGCGATGTGCCCTCACCTTGATTATTGGCTCTGTCCGTAGGCCAACATCGATAGCACCATTTCGAGATGCTTGAGCTGTTTTCGGCATCCAGCGGCTTAGCACGAGACAATGGATGTTCTTTGGCGTGGTGATCATGGCATTCCGGGCTTCTCCAACTCGTCCACGTCCGTACGGTACGGTCCCCAAGGTACTATCTTTGTACCCTAGTATGTACCTGCGTCTTATGCGACGTATGCTGCGCAAATGTTTCATGGAATCATGACGAAAAATCCTCCGATATTAGTTCGACTAGCCACCCGAGAAGATTCATCCTCACTGACCTCAACACCGGCGCCAGACCCAAGGATTTGAATGGTCTCAGAGTCGGACTCTATCCTCTGGAACGGGATTGCTCAAGGTTCCCTTGCATGTCTCCTTCAAGGTCAAACATACGGTACAGAACGGTACCTAGGTATCAATCCTAGGATCGCAATATATTGCATACCGTACCAGACTCTGCTACAGTAGACGAGACGGCTTCCTGTCAGGGAGAAGCAGGGTAGCGGTATGGTTCGCGAAGTTCAAGAACCACTGTACAATAATATCAATGCTGGTATCCGTAGAAAGGTACTTACTTTCTTAGTCCTTGTATTTAAGGTAGTTATCCGTATATTCTGTTATGTGTCTTTTTCCTTGCTTGTTTTCGTCCCTTATTCGTATTGTTCTCTCCTCCACACCCCGCTTCTGTTGCATCGCTCCGTAGCTACAAAAAAGCAACGCCCCAAGTGCTGCCGGTTCGACTCGCCTTGACTCTGGTGGCGGTTAATCCCGATAGGTCTCTAGAGTCAGGACCGTGACTGTCAAAGTTCTGACCTTTCCCTTGACCACTCTATTCATCAAAACCGCGACCTCCGAGTCGTAGTGCGGAACAACCGCCTCACGTATACTATATCCTGGGTATATCACAAATCCTCGATACTACCCAGGGCGGAATTGACGACCCTAACTCCGAACACCCCGCCGGCTCGTGGAGGGGCATGGACTTTAAGTTCAATTTAGGCGCACATCCTCCACATCCTGGGCCGTTCTGACTGCGCTAAACCGCTGCACCCGGGCTGCCCCTCGCATCGTTGCCGCCCCATTCCCTCCTTCGGTCCTACCAGCCCTTCGAAACCAGCCTATGGGAGCACCTCTGGCGCCATTGTGGTGACGCGCAATACGATAGTTGTGCCTTTGGGGGGCTTGGAGGGTCTTTCATCACCGTCATCCCTCCCAGCGTCCCGCTTCACCTGTGCAGTTCTGTCAGTCGCATCGCATCATCCACATCCCAGATCCCTCGACACGGTGCTCCGCGCATCGAAGTGGTTGACCCTACAGCGATATACAGTCTCCCAACCATCCGAATTTGTACCTTCCGAGTCGCCGCGCTAGTAACACAGCGGGAGAAAAGTGAGCGAGATCGAGAGTGGCGGGGGATCGACTCTTATCGCCTGCACCAAGACCCTGTAACTTAGGACTGACTTTGCTTCCAGTCGTGCATCTGTCATCCTCATCGGCTCCAGGTCATCCACACCAACTCTCCAACAAGAAAACGATCTAGAGGCTCAGACTTTCCGTCGGGTTGGCTGAATCGCCTCCTCTTTGGGTCTGTTCATTCCTCATCGCTTCCTTTCAATATTGACATCCGTGCTTGGACCTTCCCTTCACCATCATTCCTACTCGCTCTGCAGAGCCTCATCGACTTGCCGGAAGAGTTTCTCAAAGTCACGACATCACCCCAGTTCTCCTGGACTCACTTCAGAGTTTAGCCCGTCTGATCTGCCCTGGCGCGGACTGTCCCGCATCCGACTTCCCCTCCGCCTTCTCTCCCCTCTTCGACCCTGTTTCACCTCCACGACAGGACCACTTGACCTGCTCTCTGCTCAATATTCGGTCGCATGCCGATAGCTCCACCGATTTGTTTTAGGTTGATCCCATTTTCTCTCTGGTGCGGTGCTCCCAGCCGTCCGCTGTGATCCCGCCTTGCCACCTGCGCAAAGCCGTTCGAATCCCGACTCGGTGGGGCTGAGACAGACCTGCACTAGAAACCACAGCATCACCACCTTGCCACCGGGCGCAAACCTTGCGATCAATACCTCGACCTGCGCAAAAGAACAATAACGATTGGGAAAAGCGACAGGAGTTGGAAAGCCTATTGTCGCGCCTTCGTGGAAGGCACAGCCTTCTCCCGAATTCATCATGTCTTCCTTTCAAGCCGTCAATACCATCCTCACGGTTCCGGATTCGCTGTCTAGGAAGGATGAGAATACTCCCACGACTCCTCGACCGCCGAAATCCTCGTCAGAGGGACCGACCACGGAGACCCGAACTGACGACACCGCGAAAACACCGACCAGAGACACGTTCAACAACAACGCCGCACAACGACCCTTGACCGCCGATGCAGCTCCATACGGCGAAGCACCAGCCTCGAAGTTGAAACGGAACGTATATGATTACGTCGGACCAGAGCCTGCCCTTATTTCACGGGGCAACTCCCTTACTTCTCACCGGTCTCATCATTCCGAAGGGACTTCCGTTACAGCGCGCAGTGGCAGTCAAGATGTCGATATGGAAGGGCAAACCGGGGATGATCCGGACTTGAAAGAACTCTCGGACGACGACGACGACAAAAGCGTCACCAGTGATACGGCCCGACCGAACAAGAAGAAGAAAGGACAGCGTTTTTTCTGCACCGAATACCCTCCGTGTCAACTGAGCTTCACCAGAAGCGAACATCTCGCTAGACATATCCGGTACGTTTCTTGATGTTGATTAAGCACGGCCCAGTCACTTCGTCTTATGTGTTCCGTGGTCCAATTCAAGACGCTGACGATTTTCGACAGAAAGCATACAGGCGAACGACCTTTCCAATGCCACTGCAGTCGCCGATTCTCGCGCCTCGACAATCTACGTCAACATGCACAAACAGTTCATGTAAATGAAGCTATCCCTGATGATTCATTAGCAGCGACCGGTACTCGATTCCAGCGTCAAATCCGCACCGACCGTGTCCGTCCTGGCCCGGCGGGGAGAAGCAGAGCGAGCACGATGGGTTCAGGGACGCATTCACGTGGCCACTCCCGAAACCTGTCGACGTCGAGCATCGCCTCCACTGCGTCGAGCATGAGCATCAACATTAGTGGGAGAGACGACTCAAGATTACGACCGGCCCCTCTTGCGATGGCGAATCATGGAATACGTCGCGCCCGTCTATCACTTGATACCTTTAATCCGCAGAATATGCCACACTATCCGCCAAACGCCAAACCCAACTATGTCCCGGGTTATGGGGGACATAGCCCCAATGATTACAGCACGCCGACGTCTGCTACGTTTTCTACTGGCGCCAACTCGCCCCGTTTCTCTTCCGGCTTACATTCCCCTGGTTCCCAGATTCCGAGATCAGTCGGTGCGTACGGAGCCAGGACACCCGGTCGACGATTGTCCGTGCCTTCTGCCGGGAACCCTTTCCAAGGAAGTTCGACGTATCCTCCCGCATTCATCAGTCCCGTTCCTTCGTCGGGTGCATCGGGACAGGGTTCGATCTTTGCCAGTCCGACCACTTCGGTTTTCTCTAGCCCCGGAAGAAAGGAGTCGGACGTCGAGGCGGATCTCCGAAGACGAACGTGGCATCCCAACTCATACACTGGTCTGGGCCCAAGGCCGGCAACAAGTGGCGTGCAAATGTATCCAGGAGCACCCCATGAGCCGAGGCCCTTATTCGCCACACAGACTATCGCTGCGCAGCAAGCACCTCTCCCCCAACCCCAGCCATTGCAACCGCTTCAACGAGGACCGCCTCCACCTCTTCAGCCTGCCGTGCAGCTTCCGCAAGGAGCTCGGCAAATCACTCGCCTCCCGGGGATTGAAAGCTTCGACAAAGCGCCACCACAACCAAACTTCACCTTTCCTCCACGACGCCAGGCAAGTTCCCCCACGACATCGTCTCAGCAGTTGCCCTATCGACAGCCCAGCCCCATGCAGATCGATAGTCCACCGCCACGACCAATCCGTCAGAATGCGTCCCCGACGCCGCAGGAACGAGCGGAGGAATATAAGAATCATCGAATCAGCTGGGACTTGTCCAACCAGCTACAGAAAGGCATCGGGCGGCTCGACCTCACCAGCGCCACGCCTCCCATGGAGCCCAAACGGTTCTCCTTCACATCGGCGGTGGAACATCATCGAACACGGTCGGAAGGGCAGCCGAGGGTTAGCTTTGCTCCGAACCCACGACCGGCCTATCCGGCACCGGCGCCAGTGACTCCACGTCATGACCAACCCGGGAGCCCCACGACTCCAACCAGTAAACGTAACAAAAGGATGGGGTGGTACCAAGGCCCGGTGGAAATGCATCAGAATCCATCATATCCATCCCCATCCCAAGGACCTGAACAGAGAAATATATCAATCGCACCGGGTCCAACACCATTTCCAGCTGATACTCAACCCCATGGACCAAACCCTTATGGCCGAGAACCACCACCTCCTCCCCCTCCACCACCTCGGCAGCCGCCACATCAGCAGCAGCTGCCACATCAGCCGCCGCCGCAATCGAATCCCCTGCCTGACTCAGGTCAGGCAGCGCCGCTGACACTGCCGCGGAGTCTTCCATTCAGCAACCAGCAGCATTTAACCGCTCAGCAACATTATCGCACGTCTCCCGGAACGGAGTCGTCATCCTCTGACAATGGGTCGATTCCAACCCCGTCTACCGGGATGGGCGATTGGAACCCGGCGCATTCGAACGGCTTGCTTGAAACGGGGCCTCAGGGACTTGGGATTAAACCCGAGATGTCCAGTAGCCCGCCTCGACCGGACCTTCGTGGATTGCAGGCTCTGGTCGCGGTGGCTACCGGAGAAGGGAGTAAGATACGAGGATAGTGGGATTTACGCGTCGGTGAGGGCATTTATGTTGGGTGGAGAGAGGAGAGCTTGCTTTGAATTGTTATGATTATCGCGTTTTGGAGGGAACGAGGCACGCAGTTATACCCCTTTTACTGATTGATGACTGATGACATGATCCCGAACGGGTTCTTTTATTCGAGATGATACCCCCCGAGTTTTTGGTGGAAACGCGACGGATGGAATTTTACAGGGAGGATTGATGAGGAATGCGAGGAGTTGCACTTAGTTTTGGTGATGTCTTCCTTTACGTTCTCTTTTGGACAATACCTCTGCGTTGCCCATTCATGGGGATTTATCATGTTCACTGATGGTTAGCATATGAAATGGGTACTATCTCCGATCAATTCGAACATTTATCAAGCCAGGAGTTAAGGAGTGTGGAGACGAGACGTTGTTGTGCCCGGCGGACTTCAGCGACCAATACGACGTTCGGTTGCTAGGGTGCTGTACAAACGTAAACATCCACTCAATCGTTCACCTCTGCATAGATCAGATCATTCGGATGCGTCTTGCGTGCATCATCTCGACTCGTCTTGCCTCGATTTTCCCTTTTTCTTTTCCGCGGACGGTTCATACGAAAAGCATTGACTTATTATTCCTCAATTGAAAGAATTGATTCCCCTTCCGTTCCGTCCATCCGCCATCTCCTTCGACTCCTCTGAACGACGCGATCAGACATCTCTAGAACTCGGACGACATGAGTGTGCGCGTGGTCGCGAGAATACGGCCACTTTTGAAACATGAAATTAGCTCCGACACGATCGTACATACGGATTCGACCTCAGGCGAATCGTCCGGGAAATCCGTGCCTAGGCCCAATGTTGTGCGGATACCAAATCCGAGGAATGGCGCCGAATCATTTGCCTTTCAATTCAATTCCGTCTATGACCAAAGCTGCACGCAGCAGGATATATTTGACAGCGAAGGTGCGAGTGGACCATCATAATCGGGGAGCCTCCATTGGAAACGAACCACTCACCGCATGCTTTAGTTGCCCCTACGGTGAAACACCTGTTCTCCGGGTACGATGTTACGCTATTTGCATATGGGGTCACTGGAACCGGCAAAACCCACACGATGCGAGGAGGGAAATCGCTCGCGGAACGTGGAGTCATCCCGCGTCTTCTCAGCTCGATATATCGGCGTTGTAGAAAGATCGAAAAGGATAGCGAAGGGGCTACCGAACTCCACGTGGCCATGAGCTACTACGAAATCTACAATGATCGGGTTTACGATTTGTTTCAGTCCCCTGACAAACGGACCGCTGCTGGTTTACCCATCCGTGACAACGGCGGGAAGACGATCGTCTGCGGATTGACCGAGCGGCCCTGCACGACGCTGAAGGAGTTTGAAAAGCTCTACGATGAAGCTAACATCAATCGAAGCACGTCCGCGACGAAATTGAATGCCCACTCGTCCCGATCTCACGCCATTCTTTGCGTGAAGCTGACGCAAACGACGGGGGATCGTACACTGGTCAGCACAGCGTCCGCGATCGATCTTGCCGGGTCGGAAGACAATCGCCGGACCGACAACAACAAGGAGCGCATGGTGGAATCTGGAAGCATCAACAAGTCTCTCTTCGTGCTGGCACAATGTGTGGAAGCCATCAGCAAAAAGCAATCTCGTATCCCCTACCGGGAATCGAAGATGACGAGGATCCTCTCCCTGGGGCAGAACGACGGGCTGACGGTCATGTTCCTGAATCTCGCTCCAGTCCGAAGCTATCATCTTGACACGCTGAGCTCGCTCAACTTTGCAAATCGAACGAAGAAAATCGAGGTGAACGAGATCGAGAACGAACCGATGTTCCGTACCACGAACACAAAAGCCACCCATTCACTGCCTGGGCCCTCGATCAATCGCCAACCATTGCGCCCGCTTGCCGTCACCCGGGATTTCAACGCTCAGATCCCATCTCACCATGCTCAACCGGAGCCCAAACCCGACAAACCCCCTCGAACATTCTCCGTCTACACCGACAAAAATAAGCCGTCGGCCCGGCCCCTTGCAGCATCTTCGCAGCGCAAGAACTCTCCTTACAAGCGCCCTCTCAATGACAGCTCAAGTAACCTATCCACAAGACCGATTAAGTCCATTCGCTCCAACCTCCCGCGATCGTCGAAACCCTCCGAGATGCAGCTCTCCAAAGCTTCCATCGAGCAGATGGTCGGTCGCCTGGTCGAGGAGAAGCTCGCAGAACGAACGCTAGCAGAGAACAACATGACGGCGGCTGCGGTTCCACTCCCGGACGAAATTCAACGTCGACTGGACGTCTTGGAGGCCCGCGTGACGGAGCGTGAAGATTCCGAAGGATTGCAGTACCTCTTGATGGCACGTCAACATGCGGCCCGCGGCGAGGATCCAAGCGCCCTGCGCATGTACCAGTTGGCGTTGCCGTTCTTCCCCGGGAACCACAAACTGCTGCGGAAGATAGAAGGCGTGAAGGGACGGCTGCGGGCAAAAAATGAGGTTGGGAGACTTCCTGGGGCGAGGGTTGTCAGCGCTCCTTCACCATCCAAAGGCTCATACCATATGCCGGGTCAGAACCAGTCCTCCAAGCCGCACGAGGCGTCTCATGATCAAGACGACGATTTCTACCCTGATGCCGAAGGCGGAAATGACGATTCGTACGATCTAGCGGACGAACTACCGTTGAAGAAGCCGCGACGTAAGCCCGTCACGGCAAACACCAAATTAAAACTATCGGTATTCAACGATGCGGACTCGACACAGCCCCCCACGCCTCGAACAGCGCGTTTGCTGGACGTCATCAACTCCCGCGACGTCGGCCAAATCCGAGCGCTGAAAGGAGTGGGCGCGAAGCGGGCCGAATCCATCGTCAATGCGCTCTGTGAGATGGATGACGAAGATCGGCTCGGTTCAATTCATGACCTGGGTGAACTGGGAGCGTTGAAGGGAGTGGGCGGGAAGATGGTCGAGAAAATGAGGGTGGGGATGGAATTGGAAGGTTTCTGAATGCATTTTATGCGGGTGGTGTCCGTTGAGGACTTGGTGCATAGACCTGTCACATGGTGGATGACTTTTGCATAGCAAGGCGTTTTGGATATTGGGTTCGTGGGAGCGTACGTGGGACAATGGGAGAGTGCGTTAGACCATGGGATGGTAGCATTGTGCATCCGAGTCAGAATCGAGTTGTATATTCTTCCAGTCTGTCTGAGTGAATCCTCATTCGGCAACCGCCGCTTCCAGCTCAATCGATGTCGGCCCACGCTTCACCGGACCTGAGCAGAAGAGGTTCCAGACTTCCAGTGGTTGTTTGAACGGGAGATGAGATGGGTCGACTGTTGGTGGTTGGGGTTCGGGCGTGGACGTGGACGTTTCAGCGGAGAACAATGACCGTCCAATCAGAGCCCCGAACATCCTCTCTCCACCACGAATCTGAAGGGCGAGTCGCCAGTAACACATCAACATCCTCCTTTCATTATGACTTTGTTCAGTGCGTTCCAATTCGTAGCCTGTCTCATGGAGTTTCAGTAAGTCTTTCGTCGGATATGAAACATTGTCTCTATGACAAGCAGAGCCGCCTGGTCCAATTCTTTCCCGTTGTACAAGATGGATCCGACGACGCGTCTCGTCGGGCAGTCAACACTACGAATAATGACTCCACGCATATCTCAAAGTGGTGCGATTCCTCGCACTTCTGTCTCTGTTCCTGTTGTTGTGGTGCCTCTTTTCTTTCAAGTCGATCTCTTCCGTCTTCGCAACTTTGTCCCTCTCTTCTATTTCTGTTGCTTCATCGTTTTGCGATACGCGCAAGTCGTGCCTTGCCCGCTTTTCTGCAACCGCTTGTCAAACCGATTGTTATTCGTGTGAGATATCGAAAGCTATTTACGAGAAATGGCTCGAACTTGTATAATACTTCTGCTGGCAGCCTTAATCCATCATGTTTATTCAAGTCCATTGCACGGTCGAGCCGCTGGTCGGTTGTGAGTCCGTCTCCATTCCTGGCATGCAATCCGCGACTGACATTGGATATCCAGACTCCCTAGATCTGCAAACACCACGTCAATTCCCACTTCATCAGTGAACACGACAAAGATGTCGTCCACGACACAGACGAGTGTAGAATTCTCTTCGCCACCCTCGGTCGTTGCTGTCAACGGAGATATGGAGATCGTGCCCTTGCAGCCCGTATCGATCTTCTCCACGGCTCCAGGGTTCACTTTCGTCGATCCGAGCGGGAACCCGAAACTTACGGTGCCTCCGTCCGTAATTTTCGTCACTACACTCGTTGACGATTTGAGAACCACATCGAGCATAATCTCAAGCCAACCGAGCGCATCTACAACCTCTTCCACCGAGCCGGAGTCGCGCACACCGGTGGTGGATAGCAGCCGCTCCTCGTCCTCGTCCTCGTCATTTTCCTCTTCGTTTGCAGCGCGAGAATCGTCCGGTATTTCAACTACGCCGACTCAGCTGCGAACGAGTGTTTCCGCGACTGTTCCTTCGGCGTCATCTCCACCGTCGAGGTCCCAGAGCGCATTTCATCAGCCTCCTGTCAGGGATAGCACTGGTAGCTCAGATAAAAGTGCCGCTTCTTCGCCTTCCGGAAGGTCACCAACTGGAAGTGCCGCGAGTTCAGCTCCTACTTCGCCAATTCCCAAGTCCTCGCCACAAGCTCCACAAATCCTAAGTCCTTCACAAGTCGGACAGCCGTTGCTCTCGTCCAGCGCGAATGCAAGACCAACTCAGTCTCCCTCAAGGTCATCACAACTATCTCTGGCCAAACCAGCTCCTTTCACCTCACTTCCCGGTGTCGAGTATGTGACGACCACCATGTTTACAACGGTTTCGGCCCTGGCGCCTAACTCGACCTCCGAACCATCCGCACCGCTTGCTGTGTCATCCTCCGCTGTTTCATCATTGCCATTATTCTCACTGCCTGATGTTGTCTATGAGACCACCACTTTGTATACAACGGTTTCGGCCTTGGCGCCTAACTCCACATCCGCCCTGACACCGTCCTTTTCATTGCTCGATGTTGTGTATGAAACGACGACGTTATATACAACTATTCGCACGCCCCGTCCCTCACCGTCCCAGCCTAGCTCAAATTCCACGGTTATCCAACCAGACGCTAAGTCAACTCCGCATCAACGCGTCCCACTCGCGTCAACGTCGATTTCCAGCCAACCTCAACTTACGGAAATCCCGACCGGCTTCCGTACCTTCACGCTCCCGCAGCCGACAGTGGATATCGTACCACCAGCGCTCGTCATCAGGCCCATACCTTCCGAGGAGCTTCAGAGACCACCAGTGGCGTCGAGCGTGTGAGGTGTCCCCTAGGAGCCATACTGGAGAAGTTTCGGAGACCAGCGGTCGCGTCATGTCTGTGGACTCACCTCAGAGGTCAGGTGGGAGAATCTCACAGAACTCGCGAAGTTCCCGTCGCAGGCGGTGCACGAAGTCGTGTGCGTGGATGAGGCGCCTTGGGGTCAAGTTTCCACGTGCTCATAGACACTAGGTTGGCCGGGCATCACAATGCCGGACGGACTTGGATACCCTGCATCCCAGGCACAGGAAAGGACGGAATGACAACTTCACACAGTGCCTTAAAGTCGTACACACGGGCGAAATACCCTTTCGTCAACCTCCCCTAAGAAATGGCGAGATTGAAAACAGTCTACCACGATGAAGACAAGGGAGCCGAACCTCCCGAGTCTACTGGGATTTCAGTGCTGGTATGCGATGTCTAGCTACCTAGGACCGGATGACGGTCGCGCGGATGGATCCCAATAAGATCGACACGACTAAGTTACAAAGACCATGGCCGTGCAGACCATTATCAGGACAGAAATGGTAGTGGAAAAGATGGGGATTGTAACAGCGTGGATAGGAATTAGTGAGAAGTCATAAATCGCGTGACTAAGACTTCCAAGTGCGAGAATATTCGACCATACTTTTTTTCACTTATTAATGAAACGAGATAGATCGGTACATATTGCTTCTGCACGCAGTGAACAGACTTCGATTGATAGTAATTAGATCTTCGCTTTGGCCGGAGCTGTCACCCTCTTCCCGTGCACATAGCTAATGGACCGGAGCTTGTCCAGCGCCTCGCCATAGAGCTCGCTTCGCAACACACTATAGACCCCCATCTTCGACTTACTCTGCCATTTCTCCGCAAGCTTCACCGCCGCCTCCAGCATCTCCTCCGGCTCCGCCACCGCGTCGACGATCCCGTCGGCGTATGCCTCCTTTCCGGTCCACTTGTGCGCTTCCAGGAGCATCTGTCGGGCGATCTGCGGTCGCAGCTTCAGGCGGGGAAGCGCCCCGATGCCCGGGAAGTGAAGCCCGAGGTTGACCGGGGGCATCGAGATGAAGCCGCGCTTGGAGTTCATGATGCGGTAGTCGTGGGACAGGGAGAAGGGGACGGCGCCGCCGAACGTGTGGCCGGTGATGAGGGCGATGGTGGGAAATGGAAAGTCGAGGATCGTGGCGAGAAGCTGCGGCGGATTTGGATGAGCCAAAATATCATTCTGTTTCATCTGGGAATATACATACCGGGAAGAACCCATCGCTGTTTGCGAACGGGTTGGTTTCGGCTTCGTCCAAGTCGAGCCCCGTGCACCAGAATTTGGCATCGCTTCCTCGCGTGATCACGGCGCCTTCGCTGTCGGGTCCCAGTTCTTTTTCGATATCACGGAATGCACGAATAATCTCTTGGGCGAATTCCACGTTGATTCGGTTTTCTGGCTTCTTCTGCATGGTGACGATGAAGACCTGCCCGCGTCGCTCCACGCTGAGGTCCTTGTAGGTTCCGAGCGCCATCGTGAAAGGTGTCGATGAACGATTCTCAAATTTCTGGATGATATTGGCCTTCGTGAGTGATAAATCTGCAATGATCAAAATTATCGTGCAGCGGTACACCAACTGTATGTAACCGCGACAATTGACTACCGGTATGACCACAACGGCCGGGGTAGTTGTTGTGGTGAAGCTTTGCCCGAGGCCGAGTTCCCGTGAACCCTGGACCAGCCCCGCGCGTTGTGGATTTCTGGCTCCAGGAAGCTTTTGTTCAAGTGGGTCCGGTTGTTCTCGGGAGATTTCGGTTCCCCGCAAAACTGGAATGGTTCTGTGGGTCTGCAAGTTACGTGAAGGAACGAGCCGGGAATGACAATTGGCATGTGTTCTCTATTGTGATGCAGCCATGCCCTGGGAGCCCATTTGTATTTGAGTCTGACAATAGTGAACCGACCCCCTGATTTCACCACATCGCCGTCGCATCCCAATCATTGAACAACCAGTTGCCAATGCCGTCGTAATCGAATGTCGTAGGAACGGAGTCAAGCAGTGGTTCCTGGTGGTACATGCCAGACGCCCCATTTGCGGCTTCGTCCGGCGCCATGCCGGTTGGGAGTAACCCACGGCCAGCAGAGACATCATCGGCTGGAGCCGCTCCTTGGGCTTGCGTTTGCAGGTCAGACAGGATTCCAGCGGTCATCAGGTCCCGGGTGGCGACTTGTCGATTGCTTTCGTCCGGCATGTTTCCGTTCCCGCATCGGTGCGACTGGCTGCCATAGAGCACATTCCACTCCCTTGCCAGATCCGGCCCAAAGTCTACAAAAAACTGAGCTTGGTCCTCGGTCAGATTGTTGTCGGGGAAATATGTGCTTTTTTGACGCCCGGATATTTTGCTCCGTACATCAGCCAGCGTTTTGAGAGCTCCGATCGCTGACGGCCAGCGTTTGGCAAGCTCGTTCTGACTTCGAAAGATGACTTCCAGATCCTGCTGCGCAAGATGCCATAACCCTGGATAACGGTAACACGAGAGTTGGGCAATGCCCGCTGAGAGGAGATAGAAGGTGAAGATTGGACCCAAGAATCGGACCTCGTCCCGGGCTAGAAAATCTTCGAATATTCCGACGACGAAGGATGAGGCGAGCACGGATGCTGTCGAGGGAGGTCCACTGGTATTTTGGGCCCGGTTCAGAATTGTCAACACGGTAAAATACTGTAACTTAGAGTTAGTTTATAATCCATCAGTGAGTTGTAGAGATCGGACCTGGACATGAAGTTGTCTTGCTTCAAAATGGTATGATCGAAGAGGTCGTGCTGAAGTATGGTGGCACAGTTGCAGATGCTCAGGAAGGGTCTTGAGCCATCGAAATACCGCATTGTCCATGCAAAGTTTCTGTTCGGGTTGGAATTTGGCTCTTGATAAGAAGACCTGGGTTAAGTCCCCTAGAGACATCAATGAATGTCTTTAAATCAAATTTTAGTCGTTTAGACCGGTATCAAACTTACCCAGGACCAAAGAGATACCTATGTAATGCCGGAATAGCTCTGCTGCTCTCTCGTCTCCATCGAAGTCCTTTGCTGTGGGGGGTAGCACATCGGCTAGCTGTAGGTTTATTGCTCTAGGTCTGCCATGGCCTGCATTGATCAGGCAGTCTCGAACCTGAAGCAGACAGTTAGAAATACCCCAGATGATTCCGAACCAGGCTTTCATACAACAAGGGACCAAAATATCCTTCTCCTGATACCAGAGTCTTCCGATGAATCCCCTGGATCTTTGTGGAGGCCAATCTGATACGCCAGTCCAACACTGATTCTCAGCCAAAACCCACTGGTATCGGTCGAGAAATGCTCTGGCCCCTCTGGATTCCACCAGTTGAGCAAACAAGCTGCAACCGTGATGAGAAGAGGGTCTCGTTCGGATCCTGTCCAGAACAACGTTTTGGCTCTCCGGTAGAAGTCTTCGGGGCCGAAACCTGGGGTAATGTCTTTGTTGGCACTAGTCCCCGAAGTTGGGCTTGGAAATATGGCCGTGCTCACTCGTGAGCCGGCCAGTAACATAGCCTGGAGCAACAGAATACTAGGCGTCCCAGATTCGCCTTCGGGGTCGAACATGGTGTTGGTCATGCCGGCGTTCCTACCCTTCAGCCAACTGCGGTCGACAATCGGCGTCCAAGGCCAGCATCGCTCCCAGAAATGGTCGATCAAACTTTCCCTGATCGCGCGAGGCGGGAGCTCGAATACCCTTTGGATCCCCAAAACCTCGACATCTCGATCGTTGAGGGTTTGGAAATTCTGGGGGATCTCCGGCGCTTCCTCATCGTCGAGTGGAACGTCCACCGCAATGTAAGAACTCCGGCCAAGATACGACGTATTTGGTCCACCGTGCGGGTAGTGCGGTTGCCCTGTTACCGCTCCTGGGGGGGTTGAATTGGAGTGGTTTGCAGCTCCTGCCATCGACTTTGGGGAGACCTCGGTGAGGTTCGTTCCATCAACATCGCTGATCGATCTCTGTGGTTGGTATACTGGATCCATCATGGAAGGATTCGAAAGTGAAGCACGAGGATTTGGTGGCTCCCTTTTTAATCGTCCAGCAGGTCTGCCTCCCGAAGGTGAAGGCGACATAGTAAACCGCTTCCGCTTCCGCTCTCGCGGTATGCATTCATATTCGTCGCGTAGGCAATTGGTGCAGCGCGGACCTGCACATGTCTCGAGATCGCACTTGATCTTCCTCTTATGACAGACAATGCAAGCCCTCTGCGCTCGCGTGCGCGGTTGAGCTGATTTTGGGTCTGCCATGATGCCTGGACCTCCTCTTTCCCCGTCACCGTGCGGCGCATGAATGAGGATTCGGGACGAACCTCAGCGCGAATCCACGTGAGAATTTTCAAACACAACACTTGTAGACTTCAGGTCAACCAAAGACGATCCACAGCACGGCTGATATCGGGCGAACAGGAATCAAAATGAGGCCTCAAGGTCAAGGTCCCGAGATCCAAGACGAGGCGGGAGATTCTCGGGCGGGTAGGAAAGGGACTAAGTCAGCCCGGAGTGGTTGGTTGGTACATGGTCAATGGTCAGCCAAGGCCTAATTAGCATTAAGCTCCACACTTCGCAGGCTCCGTTCCAATGGCGAATTCCCCCGCGTTTTCGCTTCGTATCCCTGTAGATTGTTGTGACAAAGGACATCTGACAGCAATAATACGGAGTATAGAGGCTTAGAGAACTTCAGTAATCAGTTGGACCGTCGCGATGCAGCGTGTTTTCACATTCTCATGCTCACCCGAGACAGGATTTCAGGCTCCAGTACAGAAGTCCGTCATACCGCCATATTGATTCGTACAGAGAAGAGCTGGAAAACCTCTTTGGAACATCTTTTAAACACGCTACCCTTACACGAAAATACTCTGGTTGGCTAGATCGCATACTTCGAAGTTTACAACTTCGCCAAAATATCCTTTCCCCCATCATTGCTGCCTTTGACAATCTCATCGCTTCTCCAATCAACATTGAACGTCACCCTGTTCAATGGGTTCTGTCGGTGTGCGCGGTCATAGAGGTCCTCGTATACCTTTCCATCGTACCTCCCCAGTGCACTGTCGAGGACGTAATCCGGAATGCTCCAAGCGTCGACAACCTTCACAGCATGGGGTCGGATCTGCAACATGAGTTGTTGAATGGTGTCAGGAAGCTGGTCCAGCGATCCAGAAGACGCCGCGTTGCAGGACTGGAAGGTCCTGGCATCGGCGTCCATCGTGGAGAGGGCGAAAAGTCGATACATGTCTCGCATGACCCTTTGAGCGGCTTGGGAAAGGGACGAGTGGACGAGCGCACGATGAAAGTTTGAGACCAGGAAGGATTCGGAATACGCTTGATGTGGTCAGTATGGTCTCTCTTCCACATCAATCTATCATCTGGCTTACCGTTGCTGAGTCGGTGTAATTGCACGAGAAGACTCGTCCAGCCCTTCTTTTGGACAACCCTTGCTTCATAAGCGCGATATGTCTGCAGCATATTAGTATTTAATACATGGATACCGTTAAGGAAGTGAGTTGCTGACCAAATCTGCTGCACGCCACTCGAACGCTTCCATCATGGCCTTGTCGATGTACTGTCCATTGATGACCAGCTCCTTGGGTTTGTATGTATTCCTCGTTTTCAAATATTGTTTGAAAAGTGCATCGGTGCCATCCTTGGCCGGTGCATCGGGCTTTGCCACGACGCTCTCCATCTTTTTGATCAGATATCGAGCAGTTTGCTGAGTGATCATCCAGTTGTCACCTTCAACCGTCGGTTTGGAAAGGTAGTCGTTATTGATGTTGATGAGACCGCTGCCGCCACCAAATCCGTGCCCTCCCAACGCTCTTCGACATGTTTCAATGCCGTTGGCTGCAATGGTGGTGCACAAACTCTTAAGTCCACTACTGACCCCATGTAATTCGGCCAATCCTGAGAAATCTCCCTTTTCAATGTTTGAACGCGTACTGGTATACATGTTGAACATGGCTTCCCCGGTGTAATGAAGCGCAAAAGTGGTCGCGACCAGAGGAAGGATCCGGATTTGCACCGTGGGGTAGTCTAGCACGGTCATCTCCGGTCCGGCTTGCTTGGAATCATCCCTATCATGGAATTGTCGCCGGATCGTAGAGTATCGCACCGCGATCGTCACTGCTCGAGCCAAGATGAGCCTTGCGTGCATGATGATCGTGGCGCGGACATTAGTTAGCGAGCCATATACCACGGCTTGGTGTCCGGTACGAGAGAACGCGCCCGTGTTTGGATCGACATGGGAGTATCGAGCCAACATGGCTGAATGAGGGACCCGGTGGTTATCTAGGAGCATATATCCATTATCCATGGACGTGTAACCATATTTGGGACCAATGTCGCCAACCACGATGCCGTCGAGAGGCAGATGAGTTTCCTTGTTGCGAATCTGGACGACGAACGGATGCGGCCCATGGGACACATAATTCCCGGTCGAATCGGGCAGCATGAGCTGGGCAACGATGATGGCATGCGTTGCCGTTCGGCCCATGGTCCCATTCCACCATTTGGAAGCGGTCAAAGTCGGCGAGTGAATAATGAATTCCTTCGTCGTTGGATCGTACTTGGCCTGACATTCCAGACCTCGTACGTTGCTTCCATGTCCTAGTTCAGTCTGAGCGTAGCAACCGATGATATCGTAATTGAGGATCTGGGGCATCCAATGAGCCTTCTGTTCCTCCGACCCTTGCTCTCGAACCGTGGTAACTAAGGAGCCGTGAGCATTCGCTCCGGAATAAAGGGGATCAACGGCAACGTACCAAACATGGAAAGGTGGAGGTGATACGGTGACATCTCGTCCACCAGGTATTCAGCCATGTCTGCGTCCTCCTTATTCCAGTCATGCTTGAGAGCCAATCTTCGAATCAGTTTCGCTCTTGCCAAGCCAAGGTGATATCGATCCTGCACTTGTCAGTTTATATTCATGTTCTACGGTCTACCGAACTAACCGGACGGGCCAAGTTTAGGAGGTTCTTCTTTGACATCAACGGTTCCTTTTCGACAATCTCAAGGATCCTTGCCTGTCGATTGAGGAAGTCATTTCTGGAAAGCAAGTGTTTCGATAACTCCTGAACAGACAAGGGACTGCCATTCCTTTCCGCCTCCAGAATCTGGGTTCCATCGTGTGCCGGCTTTAGGTTGTCCGTAAAGTCTGGCATCGTGACTGATATCTCAGCGATTAATATTATATATATCCCAAAAAGATGATCAAGCAAAGCTTTGATTAATCGGTATCAGTCCAGAATATAAAGACCACCATCCAATTTATCTGTCGAATTCCAGATGCGATCATGGCTTGCAAAATGAGCCCCGAGGTCTAAGATTTGGGGAGCCCGGCTACAACTGCACAGCTGTACCGGCGATTCTCGGGAGAAGAAAGAGCCTAAAGTTGGAGTCCAGGAAAATATAAGGCAAAATAGTGGATTCTACATGCTTAAACTTCACGATGCGACTTGGCCAGCGCGAGGGGCCGCAATCCAGACGTCAAGGGTTTCGTCAAGGAATCTTCATCAGGAATCGGGAATCGGGAATCGGGAGCCAGAAGTCGAGGTCTAGATGTTCTCGTGGCGTTCCGATATATGGATATTGAGTCTGGACTGCGCAACCACGCCAGGGACCGAGCAACTGTGCCACAAGTGGCACTTCTTTCAAATATGACTCTGGACGCAGGCCGATTGCCGAGCAGGACATGAGTGAGCAGATGTGATTTATTATTATTATTCCCTATCCCCAAACGACTGGTACCGTGGTTCCTCTGACGGCCATTTCAGCTACCGTATGGCGCATACAAGGCAATTTCCTGGAAACTGGATACGGTGGAGAGATCATGACTTGGTTGATAGATCGTCGTTCGCCATTCTCCGGCAATTCCTGACTCGCCTGGTGTGCCGAAGCCCGAAACTCTCATCCGTGAATATCTGGACGATTCTGGAGAGAAATTTAGTAAACAAACCCAATATCCATGCCGGGGGATACCGAACATATCCGGCGCCTCATGTAGTGGCCACAACCAACCCCACTTGAACCTCAAGCTCGGAAGCGACTCACCCAAGCCCGATCTCCAACTTGTGTCCGTTCCGACGAACATGTGGCGGTAGTACTTAGCAGGACATGGATAGAGGGCAATCCAGAGAAAACAATAGCCGAGTGGGTAAGCGTGATAAGGGCAATGGATAGAAAAGGCTTCAGGTCGCCGTGCCCTTTCGCCTTGCACTTGTATGATATGGAGAATTATCCATGATAGTATGGACGATCGCACGCAATTCGTCCCCCGCCATTCCGGACGGAATGTCCTCCCTTGCACAGTGAGTCCAAAGTCCCGCTCCATGTTGGTTGCAACTCCTGACGGATGACAGCCTTTGTTCAGTCGCCTTCTTCGGCTTGCTCATCGATCCTCGAAAGTCGCGATAAGAGATTGTCGAGCAAATGTTACACGGACACATGTTCAATTGCTCTCGGATGTCCTCGCCCTTCGCGAAACCTTGATCAATTCACTAGACCATCGAACTCGTGAGGCCCTCGACAATGGCGAAGATGTCTATATTGCGGTCCTGGCACTTGGAAGCTATGAATATGCCGTCGCGGTACTGGCGGTGCTGGCCGCAGGCGCAGCTGCGGTTCCCCTCACGACGGCGCTCCCAGTCGACGAGGCGGTATACTTTGTCAAGAAATCGGGCTCCGTCGCGATCTTAGCACATTCGAATGCCATGGAGCTTGGACAACGACTGGAAGCAAAGATCGTGCAAGAGGGCGACCCGAAATTCCAATGCATACCGATTCAACCGGCACTGTTCTCGACCACCATCGATCCCTTTGACATCCTCGTTTCGTCCGATCTGTATCTCGATGAAAATGGGCCCGGGATTGTGATTTTCACATCTGGTACGACCGGACCTCCCAAGGGCGCCGTCATGCGGAGGTCATATGTGTTTGACGGGGCGATCGCGGTCGCCGAACACTATGCGTTGACGGAGGCAGATGTCATGCTCCACGTTCTACCCGTACACCACGCCACGGGGGTGGGTATTACCTTCTTTCCCTTCCTCGTTTCCGGCTGCACCATTGAGTTCCGCAGCGGAAGTTTTGACGAAAAATGGTTGTGGGATCGATGGAGAGAAGGGGCTCGGGACCCCCAACGACGGCTCACCTTCTTCTCCGGCGTCCCAACGATATACATGAGGATGAGACGATACTATCAGCGAGTGCTCAGCAAACTGGCTCCTGCACATCTTGCCGAGTATGTTGCTGGGGCTAGACAGTTTCGTGCTTGTCTCTGCGGCACCTCTGCACTGCCGTATCCGATCAATCAGTTTTGGATGGAACTCATGCAGAAGAAAATTGTCCAACGATATGGGGCCACGGAATTCGGCGCTATCTTCAAGGTCCGATTAGGGTCCGCCGACGAAGTACCGGAAGGCTCTGTTGGCGAGAGGGTTCCTGGGATCGATATTAAACTCTCCGATGGAGATGAAGGTGAAGTTCTCGTTAAAAGTCCTGTGAGTGTCGATGATTGTGCATTGTTGGCAGAGACATTAATGCGATATCCTAGCACATGTTTTCCAAATACCTGGGTGATCCGGAAGCGACCGCGAAAGCGCATGACAAGGAAGGCTACTTTCGGACAGGAGACCGTGAGTTTGTGCACCAAAATCGAAGAAATTTGCTAATCTGTTTAGTTGCGAGACGCCAAGGGAAACATTATTTCATCATCGGCCGAGCATCAATGGATATTATAAAATCTGGCGGCTATAAAATCTCCGCTCTTGATATTGAGCGGGAAATCCTGGCCCTACCTTACGTATCCGAAATCATGGTTGTTGGAGTCGAAGATATAGAGTTCGGACAACGCGTTGCGGCCCTGATCGCGCTACAAGAGGAGGAAATTTCGGAAGAATTTTTGAAAACGCATGGTGACGGCAAGAAGGTGGAATTGACGATTGACAATTTGAGACGAGATTTAAGGGATCGGCTGGCAGGATATAAGATGCCGACATTACTTCGAATTGTTAAGGGCGATTTTCCAAAGACCGCATCAGGAAAGGTCTTGAAGAAGCTGCTCGGACCACGCTTCTTCCCTCCAAACTACCTCGAGACTCCTGAGGTGCAAGTGTGGAAATCATCGAAACCTCCAGATAACCTTGCCAAGTTATAGACGTGATGGATAGACAATACACCAACCAATTTACAGGCCCCCATGACTGGAGGTCTCTGTCAGAACCCGAATTCCCACCTGGGCCAACTTTCGAACGGCTTTCGAGTCTGGATCAGACTGGATAATGTCGCTTTTGATGACACTGGTCCGAATGAAGTGTTGCAGTCCTGTCACCATATCCGGCACCTCGAGGGCCTTGGAGAATAGATTCCGAACAGCGGCCGGTTGCTTCGACTCCGAGTGTGCTTTGCAAATTTCCAACAGGGCTGTGACGACCGTGATTTCGACAAAGGTCTTTGCTTTTGGGGAAAGCATCGCAAAGTCTACGTTCTTGAGCGTGGTGATGGGCTCGTCTCCTCGGCCGATCAAAGACCCATACATCTTGCCGAGGTTTACGAGTTCCCGCAGCGAGAGTGTTCCAGTCCCGTCTTCGTTGAGCTTGTCCTCTTCATCATCCGATCCCATACGCTTCAAGTAGTCCCAACAAATGAACTGGAAAGCTTTGCGGAACCGGTGTTCACCGCATAGTTTCCGAGCGATCAACGTATAATACTGGTTGTATGACTGTTCAGAGACAGCACATTGTACCACAATCCGAGGGATTTCCAGTTCCTGGGACTTTTTGAGCCGTAGCTTCAGGAGTCGGAAGTGGGCATCCTGATAGTCGGTCGCTGACATGATGGATTGGAAGATCGCTCGTCGAACATCGGTATTCATTCTCATTTGTTTTGCCAACTCTCGGAGATCGAAGGACAATTCCGTAACGTCCAACTCTGTGGCCATTGGTTCGATATCTTGCACGCCCTCGCCATCTGAAGGTCCCATCCCTTTCCAGCTTGCTCCAACAAGCCACCATTTTCCCTTCTTGTCTGCATTCCGAATGTCGTTCAGTCCAATCCGTAGCGGTTCGCTGGCCCTAATATTTTGTGATTTGAGCTCCGCAAGCGATCTCTTTATTTTCGTTAGATGCTCTGCTGCAATTGAGGCGCTCCCCAACCCGGTCTTCATGCGATTGTTTTTCAGATCACCTATGGTTTCGACCATAAACTTCGTCCGGACCGACATATTGGATTCTCCAACACGCGCGATTTGTCTATGCAGCTCCAGAACAATTTCTTTCAAGGATGATGGGTCCTCATGACGAAGTTGTGGCCCACAACTCTTGATTACCCTTAGGAGAAGTTCGGTATTGAGTTCTGACAAGTCTTTCAAGAAGATGCGAACAAAATCGTAAACGACGATCGATCCCACAACTTGAACCGAGTACAGGTGAGAAAGGAACGACATCAAATTTAGGGTTTGTTTGTCTGAGGCGTTACCCTTATCGTAGCAGGAGTCGAAGGCTACAACAATCCGCTCCACAAGTGTGGCGCCGAATTCCACACCCACTAAACGGTAGATCGCAGCCACGAAACCCGCATATAGGATTAGGTATGTCTCGTTGAGGGCAGTCCGATCTTGAATCGTAGAGAGGATTAAGTCAATTAACGTCGTCGTCACGACCTGCCTTGGATTTGAGGAATAGATCTCCTGAACGTCCCGAACAATGGGTAGGATATTTGACTCGGAAAGCCTGTTCAAGAGCCCTTTCAATTGCCTTGTGAGCTTTCCGGAGACCTCATTGTCCGAGGCTCCCATGCGCATTGAGGGTGGAATATATTTTCCGTTGGCAGATTCTGGTTGAACCGGAGGTTTGTATGGATTCTCCTTGACTCGTTTTGGAGGATTGTCGATAGCCATAGAGTCCTCATCAAATTCATTACTAGACCCGCTGAAACCGCCGAATTCTTCTGCTGAATCGTCCCACATCGTGCTATCCGCTGATGAAAATTTTCCAGGTGGCATCGCATCTTCATCTATGGGACCGGGAGAATCAGAATTGGTATCGCTCGTGTCTTCGATTCCAGAAGAATCATCCTGCTCAGAGTCTTGTCGCACTCTCTTGCTCTTGAGGTAGTCGCCGTACTCTGCTTTCCGTTTCCTCGTAGGTTGCGAATCTATGTCGGAATCTGAAAAGTCTCCCAGTAGATCACCAAGACCGTCGTCCTTGGGAAGATTCTTTTTCCGTCGAAGCCCAAGCTTCTTTTCAAGCGCCGCAATTTTAGCATCGTCGTCCTCAAGTTGAACACGAACTGCTTTTGGGACATGGACTCTATTGGGTTTCTCGGTGGTCTCATCCTTTTTAATCTCTGCGGTAACTTTTTGTTGGAGACCTTTCAGTTCGTGTTTTTGATCTGGGACTGACCGCTGGATCTCAGACGGTTGATCGGCCGAGATTTCATCTTCGTCAAAGGCATCTTCGTCCTCATCTACCCTCTTTCTTTGAGGAAAGCTCTGTTTTTTCGCTACTCGGACATTGCGTGACCCTTTGCTTCTGCGCTCCTCTTTACGCCGTCTCTTTCGATCTTGTACAGCATAACGTTTGCCTGACCCGTTTTGCGGTGCATCTGGTTCCATTAGACATGGCGAGAGTGCCTAGAAATGGAACATACGTACCATCTATTCGATCGAGGAGCACTTGAGGCAATTTCGGGCCCTGAAAATTTGACCCTCGCATCTTTGGCTGATCTGTCAAAGTTTAATGTTCTTGTGAGATTGCGTGGCGACGACTTTGGCAGAAAATTCGCGTTTCGTCAAATCGGATCACCAAGTTGCATGAATGGAGCAACCAAGTGAGAATTGGTCGAATCGTCGAATCGATCAATTATGAGACTTTTGAATGACCAGGATGTGGAATGGTCAACACTGTATGCTGTAAAATTCAAATATAATTTAGTATGGACAGTTCATGTTGAGTTTGTCGCGGGAACTGAATTCCGCGATAAGGCGTCAAGGCACCAATATTCCTCTAATATTGAACCGACTAGACTGAACGAAGATTCAACGTTTGAAAGAAAATAAGCTGTTCTAAAAGGTTTAGAATAAAATAGAGGGGCTGTTATTGAAGCTATGCCTTCTACATGACTGCGAAAGTTGTACGATGGCGAGCGTTTGCCCATTCCCTATTACCTCTTGTACCGTTCCCCTTGTCGCTATCTCGTCCTCTACAACCGCATCTACTCATCTTCGCCGACTTCGTCCTATTCGTCGGTAGAAACCACAGCAGGAGTGACCTCGTGAGAGTATCAGCCGAGGAGAGAGTGCCATATGTGCACGCGGAGAGTTAATGACGACTTCGTTACAGCGATGTTTCCTGTGCTATCCATCATGAACGTCGTGGTTCAAGGGCTCGAGATGCGCGAAAGTTTGATGTGTGAGTGCCGACTCGTTCATATCAAAGGGGAAGCGAAAGTAGTTGTGATCACGCACTGAGATTGCAAGTGGTCGATATCACGGTTGAAGGTGGGAGCAGTCAATGAAAGACCAACGAGGAGTATGGCATTTCACTATTCATGTCCATAGTATACCGTCGGTTTATGAACCATAATACTCATCGAGATTCACTTGAAAACGCTACGATACAATCAAACGCATCATTGGACAACCTAGACAATGTTAGTCTCAGGGAATTCAATGGGCATCACCAGTCTCGCCAAAGAGACGATTCAAAGGCTTTCGCCGGGGGATCGCTTACTTTCTCCCTCAACAGCCCCATCCATTGCATCAAGCTGACACCCTGATCTGCACGATCTTCCACTAGGAGAGTCTGAGCCCACAGCTTGAGGCTCGGCTCCCCATCTTCGCGAACCACATACAGTGGAGGGACCACAATGCTCCCAACTCCTTTTGAGCGGGCATCAGCGCTCTTCTCGACGACCGCTCGTACTCGTTCATTGAATTCGTTCTCGAGCACCGGCAGTTGAGTCTTGCCTTGCTTCAACTGGGTCTTGTCTTCCAGTCCGAAAACATCGTCAATGAGCGCAGGGACCGCTTGCGACCCCACCCAGAGGAATTGAGTTTGCCCATCGTCGATCAAATAGAGTCCATAATTAGCCAACCGCTCAGACGAGAGATTGACCGGCGGAGGTAGCACCATCTCCCCGGAGTCAGGATCGGGAGTGCCGGCATTATCCGGCATATCATGCAGTGAGTACATTCGGGGATAGATGTGCTGCAACATGAGAGGAATTGGGAGGGTCGAGAGTAGACAGAGAGCAGCAGACCGCAAATCGGAGGGGATCTGTGCGGATTTTCGAAGACCAACCTATTCGACTGCTGTAAGTATGACGGTCGAGCGCTCGGAAAGCAGGACAGACTCACATTCTTCATCAGTCCCAAAAAGAGGACCGGCAGGGCTCGTAAATTGGCTGGCAACTGGAGTCCGCCTCCACCCATGTTCCCTCCTGCCAACTCTTTCCGGTACGTCTGGAGGATTTCCACAACCTTTGCTTGAAGAGCGTCTCGGGCGTTCTCAGTGCCACTGCTGAGCGCTCTCTCCACTGCTTTGTGGCTGAAATACGCGGTGATGGCGGATTGATCTGCGCTCGCGTAAACTGCCGACAGATTCTCTGTAGTAGGCAGAGCGAGCGTCAAGACGCGGATGCGGCGCTCTCCGTTGCATGTAGTATGGAGCACTGCTGCCTGCAAGCAGACGTATGGCTTATTTATGGTCTCGTCAATAGCGACTTCTACAACGTATGCTTGGTCGCGTGGGAACGCAGGGAACGCGCACAGATCGGAGGAGCGATTGAAGAAGTTGCCGTAGAAGTAGCTCATCCGCAGGCCGGTGGTGGCACGGACGCGAAGAACGGCTTCTAGCCCGATTTCTGACGATAGGTAATCGGAAAACTCCCGTGCAAACTTGATCGCATCTTCCGGTCGAGCTGCATTCCACCCAGGGTAGAAGTACGTTTGGCCACCGGTATATCGAGGGAGATTCGACAACGTTGCGACATCCTGGTATTGCGCAGAGAAGAGGAACATGTCAATGGACACCTGAACCTTGGAGCATTCGACCGCAAAACTCTTGTAGAAGCTGTTTGCCGTCTGAAGCAACGAACCTTCTTTGGAGGTCCCGAGAAGCTTCTTGTCCTCACGCATCTCTAATTTGCCGTAGCCAATGTTCGGTAGACTCGAGGTCAAGACCACGATCTTGCCTCCCGTGTTGGAGATCAGCCTGTGGCCTGCTCGCAATGCAGAGCCCATCGCACTATAGCCATTCTGCGTTTCCTGGAACATGGACTGAAGTTTCTCGAGGAATTTCTCGATATTGCCCCGACATTCGGAAAGGTTGGTGACGAGATCTTCAGGGGTGGGGAGGAAAGGCTCGTCCAGATCACTGACCACAAGCATCCGAGGCTCCCCGTTCTCGGCATCATCGCGAGGGATCGAGAAGTAATGAAGACTGGAGTCAACGGCGATGAACCCAACTTTCGTTCGACGGTCGGCATTCGGTATCCGATCCAAGCTCTCCAAGATACACCGAGCGCTGGTTGCCAGCAGTCCGTTCGTAACCGCCGCATAACTCACGTCGAACAAGAACAGGTACACCAACGGCTGAGGAGCTCGAACCATATATTCCTGAGGCGCAACAAACTCGACCACGGAGTAGTTGAGTTCCGGACGCTGCCAACGATCCACGGCTTTCTGTTGCGTTGCATCCCAATCGAATGCTTGAGGGACGTCATTTGTAAGGTTGCACATGTTACACCTCCACCGATGGCCTTGGTCCAAGAAAGTGACGAAAGAGTTGATGTATGTACGGCACCGACGGCAGCGGGAGATGACCTGATCTGGCACAATCGGGACCGGATCCTCGGCGTCATGAAGAGAGGTATAAGGCTGTATCACCAACGCAAATGGCAACTTCGATTTCTTGAGCAGCGAGCTATTCGTGGGTACTGTGTTGAGCGTCGAGCGAACATACTTGGGCGGGCAGTTGGCAAAAAGTGACGGAGTGACACTTGTCTATGGATATATTAGGATCCGAACCACGCATCAAGCCTGAGGAAGACTCACATTGGGAGGAAGATTGATCGGGGGTGGAGGAAGGTCCAGCTCATGAACGCTAAATGGAGTCTGGAGTAGGTCGGACGGGTATAGTTGATTCATCAACCCTTGAGGCTGGGGAGCTTGCATCTGAGGAGCCATTTGAGGTGGAGGAACAGGTTGTGGACCCAGGTTCATTTGAGACATTTGGGCCGATAGAGGCTCTTGCGGCGCAGGATATCCTACACCCGCTTGTCCTACACCCGCTTGAGGAGCGAGCGGTGCTTGCGCCAGAGGGGGTTGTTGCCCAGCGGCGTTGGCTCCAAACTCGTAGGCCTGCTGAGCATATGCCCTCTTCTTCTTGTGGCCGGCGGCCGACGCCGCCTGAGGATCATATTCCATACTGAACGTACGGTATGAGCGGTTTATGGCGTGGTTATCGGAGAAGAAGTGGTCAAAAGCGAATTGAGGGCCGTAGGAACGACGGTGGAATTGGGGGGTGGTTTGGTGGCTTTGACCGGGTGCGTTGTTATGACGGAGATGCGATTGCGGAAAATTCGTAGGGCTGTAAACTCTTACAGTAGGTGGGATGTGAGTTACACAGGCTCCAACAGGGCAATGGTCGAGATAAGAGATGGCCTCTGGCCACGAATTCAAGGTGCGGCGGATATGGATATTTTGATGCCAGGTTGCAGGCGGAGGATGTTGACCGCGGCGTCAGAGCTATGGAGCTGGGGCTTGTACTTGCCGATGTTGGTCGGGGGGGGGGCGGGGTGGGGCGGAATGCCAAGTATATAGCGTACCACCAAGTCCGGCCCGACGTCCGCTCCACTCCAGTCCTTACGAGGCAAGACAACTGAAGTTGTTAACTGGGACATATCACCATCCAGAAAATCATTTTTCCTCGGCCTAGAGTCCCTTAATCACCTAGGTATGGTAATATGAGCTCTCGATATTGAAACGCCAATCTAGTTGTTCCATAACACGAAGACACATCCGCACAGGTCCTAGCCAGTGAAAGGAGAGTCAACTACATCCACTGAATTATGGTAATTGTGGCCTAGAATCTTTTGGTTCACGCCGAACGCTCAGGCAGATCGTCACGAGACTGTGGAATGGTTTGCTTGTAGCCTTACCTACCACCGACGGCTTGGAATGCATTGCTCTCCCCTTCGGGGTGCGATGTCCCAAAAATGAACACAGTAGTTCGTCTGTCCACCCCCTTATACTTCGTACCGCAATATGTTTACATCGAATCACCTTGATCCTGTTCAAAACAACAGCCAGTTAACCCCTATGACTGCAAATCTCCGGTTTCAACGACAGTATACTACCCTTCCCATCACATAAATGATGTGGTTACGGGAAGTGCTCGGTTAAGACGTGACTGTATGTTGCAGACAACGTTATAAATCCCATGGGGGGCCATGAGTAGATTGTTGCAAGCTCTTGTCGACTTACGAGCTTGGATGACAGAAGAACCAGCCTAGTAAGTCAACAGTACGCTCTCCATCGGGCCAATGTAGCGATGTGCAAAGAACTCAAGTCAAAGTTTACCGGCTGCGATTGCAAACCGGCCTCAGAAGTGGAACAATGCGGACGTGTAGAATGGTCAGGAGCCGAATGCGAACTGTTGGATGATCCTATTGTGATTGAAGATGACGGAAAATGCTTCGATTGTCAAGAGATGGACAGGCAGAATGCCCTCAACGCGGAACAGGAAGAGGGGGAGCGGGTCCTCGAGCTATCACGACTACAATTGGAGGAGGATAACAAGCGTCGTGCTGCTCGCAATACTGGTCAGCTCTCAGACGACGACGACGAGCTGCAAGTGGTCCTCAAGGCATCGGAAGAAGAGTCCCGGAATCCTGGAGAACCTCGCGATGAATTTGATGATGATGAACTCCATGCCGCCATTCAGGCGTCAATGGAAGAGACTCAAAAAGCTCTCACTGACTCGGACGACGAGGAACTAGCCCAGATTATGAAGTTGAGTATGGAAGAGACCCAAAAGCCTCATAATGACTCGGACGGCGAGGATCTCGCCCAGATTATCAAGCTGAGTATGGAATCGACTGCCGAGGACGAAGAAAGACGGAAACAGGCTCAGGCAAGTGTCGGAAAATACCGACTCCATATGAAATACCACGGCTGTGGGTGTGAGGCCGACGTGGGAGAGACGGACATCGAGCACGACCGCGAAGCAGAGGGATTGCCATATCTTGTCGAGGATATCGATGGACAGTGTCCCAACTGCGGCGGCGAGTCGAGCACTGCGGTTCAATTGCCCGCCGAGGGCAGGCTCCCTGGATACTCAGAACCCGACGTTCCTGCATATTCTACTGCCGAACCGAGGTGTGATGGCCTGCTGAGTGATGTCAGAGACGATGACTGGCGGTTTGGCAATGGTCCGGCGAGGGATCAGGAGACGTCCTATGGCAGCGATCACGGAATTGAGGATGTTTTTGACAGTATGATTCGTAGCCAGCCGCCCGTGCCGATTTCGACCGAGCCGTCGGCACGGACCGTTCATGATGATCCAGGAGGCGACCTGCAGCAAAACCGTAAAAATCTCCAAGACCCTACAATATGGCACCCCGACCACCCGGAGGAGCTGGTTGACCGTCCGTTGGTGATCATCCCCGATGAGGACGATGAAGAAGGTTACATGGAAGGAGGTAACAAAGAAGAGTATCGCAAAGAACAAATGCTAGTTGACAATAGCGGCGCAAAACGAGGTGAAATTGCTGACCGTGAGTCTAGGCTTCGGAAGTTACAAATGAAAGTGCACGAAGTGTATGGAAAGCATCCCGACCAACCGGATGAAGATGAGAATGACCTTCCTCCTCCCGGCTATGCGACATATATCGACCTCAACCAGTGTTTGGAGCAGGCAAAGAATGAGCTAGGTATTATTGAGGAAGATGGCGAGGAGAAATACTACTGATGGTGGTGGCCAGCCATCCGTTGGACGCATGGGATGGGAGGGATAGGAAAACCTGACGCATGATCCTGCAATGGCAGTCTGACCATTCGGGAATTCAGTGAAGCACTTGCTAATGGATTAGCACTGATGTACCTTCTGACACATTGAATGACCTTCGTTTCAAGTTGGAGTGCCGCAGCCTATGGCCTTTCCCATCTATAGTCAACTGCTCCTGAGATGGTACATTGCATCGCCTGCATGTTGACTTTGCAACCAATATCCCACCCATAACCCCACATACGCCAGTGAACCGTACGCCCACCGAAAATCACTCAAAATCCTTGTCGTAGCCGTTCTTGTCCCTTCATCTTGAGGAAATCCCATGCGTTGAGTAGTCCTTGTTCCGATAGATCGATATTGCTCGCAGCAGCGGCGTCGTGCACAGGCGGTCGGCTCACTCTTGAGGCCACCACCGTAGCATCCGTCTCCAGAACAATTCCGTCGTCCACAATCTCGTCGATGGCTAACGACACCAAATCATAATTCTCGACTATCGACCGCTTGTCCACCGACCCCCTGTTGACCATGATCAGCGCAAGTTCCGATGCGAAGCAGAACCGGAAAGACTAACTTGAGAAGGGTATACAGTGCCTCTCTTAAGCACGCGATGACGTGGTAAAGGAGGATCTCGTTCTCCTCGGCGGGACCGACCACGTAGAGCATCACATCATTTTCCATCTTGAACACCACCACTCGATTATCGTATAGAATCACATCGCTGGTCTGTTTCGCGGTCTTCTCCAGGAGACCCTTCTCGAACGCCTTTTGATCCTTCGTGTTGGGATACGGGTTTGCCCCGGGAAAATCGGTCGAGTTGGACGAAAGGCCAGCTGGCGGGTGGGGAGCGGAGTAGTACTTCGCAAGCAGTCTGCCGGAGTCTTTGTCGTCTGCCGACATGACCAAGATGGCATTGACGGAGAAGAGGGTCATGTTTGGAGCCATCTTGTCAATCGGGTGGGAGACGAATCGAAGATGCGTGTGGGGGATTATTCGAAGGTCAGAATGTATTATTCGCAGCTTGGATGTTTAGCAATGTTAATGTCCAAGGATGAAGTTCAGACGTCGGTAAATCTTCCTTCCGACGACAACATCCCAGAGTGAACTATCTCGTTCAACGCGACGGCATCTACAGATCAAGCAATGCAATTAAGGCACTCTGCAATACTCGCTAGAATTGCTTCTCGGGCAATATCATACTCAGAAATCCCACTCTGTACCACGTCGTTGCCGAAATTCACACGTGCGGCTTCAACGCGCGCCCGACAGCATGCAAGACCTCAAAAAGACAATCGATCTCACGTCCCTCGCGGCCGGAAACCGAACGTTGAGAATCCGCCCCGGCTGAATCGTGAAAGCGAGGTATAGTATATTACCTACCGATCGAATCGTCGTGCTCACATTGTTTCACAGGAACTTGATGCCGACATCAGTTCGTTCGATTCGATCCCAATCGCAGTCCTTCAGAAGTACTTCCTCGAGTCGATTAAGGCGAAAACTCTGGATGAGACTCTCCTGTTTGCTATTTCGAAATCGCTTCGATATAGAAAGGGCTCTGATGATACCGCCCGACAGGATGCTAGCGGCAGTCCGAAACTTCTGCTGGCGAAAACCATGGTTTCGCACATCAAGCAAACCAAGACGCCTCCCTGGCCCCAGTCATACCATCATCTACTGATGACATTCAAGGAATTGAATGCACCGCAGGAAGGATGGGACTTCTTCCGCTGGCTAACGCGACAGGGTGTGGAATACACCTCTCCCGAAGTGTACGGTGCTGGCATCGAGCTGGTGTCTGCTCTGAGCGGCACCGAGAACGATGCAATTCGGACGACAATTGCCGAACTGCTGGACTCCGCCATTGAACGATTCCCCGACGGTTTCGTGAAATATCATTTTCAGCCCAACGCCCTCTTAACGGATCGATCGGCTATCGCGAAGCAGGACCAAGAGTCCCTTCTTCTCCTCGCACGCGCGACACGATGCCTTCTTCACCATGGACTCATTCAAGACGGTTATCTAGGCCTTGATACGTCGCTTCGGCTATGCCCCACGTCGACCCCATTGATCGTCGTCAGTGAAATCATCAACCGAAGGAACGTGGTCGAGGCATATAAGGTCCTGATGCTGAGATATCGCAACGGCACGGGATTGCGGCACACTTCTCCCACTCCCCTCATCTCGAAAATCAATGGCATCCTCCGCACGGATGACCGTTTGCGAGAACTCCCGGCGGAACTACGAGTGGATCTCATCATCGCATGCGTGTCGTTGGCTCGTGCTTGCCTTGCCTCAGGGGGCTCGTTCAATGCGCAAATGTGCAGCTCCGTGATCAAGTCATTATCCTACATAGTCGGGTTTGAGGGCGCGGATGACGCTCTTGAGAACAGCATCTTCCCTCTAGCACAGAGGATGGTGTTTCATTACCTGGAACATGAACTCCCATCCAAGCGGTCGGTGACTCCGATCAATGCCTTACTGACTATGGCTGCAAGGATGGAAAACAAGAACCCCTTCGCCCAGCTTTGCAACTGGCTCCAGGATTCCGGAGTGGACGCCGATAGTTCTACGTATATGATCATGATGAGTCATGCAGTGGGGCAACAGAATCTGAATGCTTTCCAGCTTGCCTGGGAAGGATTACGCGATATCAGTGAGCGATCTGGTAAGCCGCTGTTGCAACGTCACTGGGTTTGGTTTGTGTCCAAGCGTTCTTCGTTCGGGAGCGAGGGGCGCGAATTCGTGGCATCGCAATTCCAGGAAAACAGATCCACTATCCCAGACCAGGGACAAATACAACGTATCTTGAATTCAACAGAAGATCACTCGACAATAGACTCGGATATCGGTGCTCCCGGAGATGGTTCCCCTTTAACGTCTGTGCAGGAAAGCCAAGGACAGACTTCGACGGCCGAGGTTCTGGTCCGGTTGAACGGACACGCCGACCAACTTCTCACGGAGATGGTCAATCCCGTCCGCGGCAATTTTGCGGATCACAGCTTCCCAATGTCGATTTCTCCGCGCCTGGAGCCACCCATATGCTCCGATGACGATCTAAGGATCATCTATGACCGACTTACGTCCGTACCAAAGACGGCAGGGAGTTGGGTAGCGGAGAACAAGGAACCGTCGCTTCATAGGAACGGTTACACCATCGAGAATCTTCGTTTCCAGAATTGGAAAACACTAACGGAGCTACTACGGTTCTCAAGCATCTTCCCAAAGCAAAGCGGCCCGGAAGACACCCCTGATGGCTCACTCAGAGCAATCACCGAAACTCTGCGCCAACTCGAGAGCTCTCTGCCCACAGATCAAGAAATCCAGAAACCAGCCAGCCGATTGGACGGCTTGCAGGCGAGAATCGAGCAATGGAGAGACATCTCACAAGAAGAGCTGGAGGACTAATGATTAAAACATATTGTCTGGAATAAAATAGCGGTATATCGCATCTGCTCTTCTTACAATAAATATCGAACTAAATTCGCGCATGTCACGCACGCGACACATCGTCTCGTGCCAACGACATTGAATATTCACACAGTCAGACCGGCTGTGCCTCCCCGAGGATTCCCTCACTTTTAAGACACCCGAGAAACCCAGCTCTGAATATGTCAGCGCCTGGTGGGTATGTGCCTTGATCTCATAAGAACGCCCCAATATCTCAGATGTTCATCCAGGTCGCTAAAACGACCGTGAACCAGACCGAAAGAAACCCCTATCCAGCGACGCCGGGCCCGAGAAAAGAAATAGCAGACAATCTCCGCGTCGTATGTCACGAGTTTCGCGATTTGTTGGTGTCCGTGAATCCAAAGTCCACTGGCGACGGTGGAGGAGCCGGTGTTTCGGCTACGCTGACGCCGATCGTCCGAATGGATATCGGTTGGCTTGCTTTGAATGCGGCCGCGATGTCATGAGAGAGAGTCGGATGTGTTGAGATGGAGAGGCGGACGCGCGGGTGGGAGCTTTGAGCGGCAGGCATTTTGAGGACTGCGAACGAGTGTAATGAGGTTTGATATCTCAGGATTCCGACACTGTGGATAATGTATTCGTGGCCGATAGTCGTCGAACGTTAAGGGCGGCTGGATTCTGTAAGGGAGAGGTGCGAGCAAGTCACTGGTCGATGATGGAATGGGTTGTTCGGGAATTATATAAAGGTCGGTTACGGAGACTTCTTAAGACGTCGACCAAAATGACGACAAGCGGACCTCGGCGGAAGGAGAACGATTCGAGCGGGAAAACTCTGTGTTGTCAAGGCCAGACTGGCTTGAGATTTTGAGTGCTCCTGAGTCACGGCACGGAGCGTCCACTGGTCAACAAAGAAATCCTATTTGTCTGAGTCAGAATCAATACATCTCTGGTAAGTCGTGTGCGAACAGAAGCCCAATATGCACCAGGGTTGCATAATGATGCTGTGAAATGGCCAATTGGCCCTCCTCTCATTTCTCGGATATCAACCATTAAGAATCATTTCTGACCTCGGCACGGATCACCATGGCTTTTCAGCGCAGGAGGTCCGATCAACCACCGAGAAAAAAAATTGAAAAGTATGTTGTATGACAAGTGTCCGACAAGTGTGCAAAGACCAAGGTGGTCGGGCGAATGGTGCGGGCTGAAATATGGTCTGTGTCTGATGGAGTGACGTGGAATGTTGGAAGTAAGACGGACACGGAGTCCCGAAACGCTTGACTGGCCAAGGAATGAAATAGGAGGGTTACCTGGGTTGCCGTGCGACCAATTCTTGCATATGCCAGATTGTAGAAAATAAATCCAAGACACGTCGGTCGAATTCTAGAGCAGCGAGTGCTTGGCCCAAACGTGATATAAATCCTTTGAAATGGATTGGAGAGGAGGCGGCCAACTCTGCTACGCAACGTTGACTTAATAAGTTGATATTGAGTAGTACACTGAAGGGGACGGTAGGACGACGACGACTCAGGCTGGTGAAGAAGGATTGAATGCAGGAATTTGGATTCGGATTCTTTCCATCGTGGAAAAACGAAGGGCTTCGGAGGCTTTTTGAACCCCTTCAGTCCTCACCGACACTTCCGGCCATTCAATCTGAATGATTCTTCCATCTTTCTCCCTGCGTATCATTTGCGCTGGATTCAGGATCTCTGGTTTGATGTGCCCAGTGCAGCACTGCATGGCTGCAACTACCATATTACCCCCACACTGGTTTTAGCTTGCTACTTGCTAGATGTCAGACAGCGGGCGGAAGGCTGAAGGCAGGCATGAGGCAAGGGAATGAAGGGATGTCGACTGTCGTATTATTGGACTCTGGAGATTTAGGGATGCTTTCGGCAGCTTTCCCCATTCTAAAATTCCATTCTTCCATGCTAAGCATGCTTCCATCGCTCCAGTCTTCCCCGTTCCCTGTTCTCCACTTCCCCGACTGCCCCGTTTCGGCGGAGACACGGGGTGGAGAAACCGCTCAAAAGCAAGCCTGGATTATGGGAAGGCTTTCGGGAGCCAAGGGTGAAAGGAGGGAACTCGTCGGATTCTGATTCGCGCATTGAGATTGAGACAATCCCACACTTGGCTGCTGCATTTAATGATGCTCGCAAGCTAGCGCCTAGCCTGGCATGTCGCATGCAATATGCATGATGCAGCCCTTTGATGCCCGCTGCACGAATCTAGGGAGCGTGTTATGTGACAGATCCACTGCCAGCGCTCAGCAGCAATCCGTTTCGCTCGGAGAGTTGGGTTGTGTCGTTCTGCGGTTTAAGGCTGGGTTTGGCAGAAAAAAGGAAACGAAATTACGAAGGATGGTTGTCGGATTCCTCATTCGCCCAGTGTGAGTTTGACACTCAATTCTTTTGTATGCCTAGTGTCCTATTTTGCTCTCAGTGACTTGGCTCATTGCGTGCTTGCATTTCTTTTGACTGACATCGATAGTGCTATCTATCCCTAGGAACGTGGGATGATGCATCAAGCAACCTAAGCAAGCTGTCAGCGAGCAACCGATTTCCGCTGAGAACACACCGGGTCCATTCAAGATTCGCCGCTTGATCCAAACCTCGTGCCCTCATTTTGCGCTCACTGCCTGTTGGACGAATCCAGTGGGCAGTGTTACGCGCACAAGGGCATACAGTGGCTTTTACGACAGCATTGCGAGCCGATATGAGCACGATAATTCTCCGATGCCGATATTGGAGAACATGGCATTCAGAAAGGCTTCTTTGTGCTTTCAATTCGCCCAATGAGCAGGGCATAGGAGGATGGAGCCAAATGCTTAGCCCGTAGCGGTGCAGGAGGAAGGTTGGACAGTTGAATCAGTAGACTAACAGTAGGAAACCAGACGTTTTCCTCGGACACAAAGCCACGACAGGGCAAGTTGACGCCGCAATCAAGAGTCTAGTCGGGGTTACCAGAATATCCTGGAGGAGCATCTCGATCTCTCTCGTCATCAATGCCTGTCTTGTCTGTCGTCACCTTGGGAGTCAGACTCTAGGTCTAGCGCGTAACCCTAGCACACCAACTGAGGATAGCTCTTCTTGAAGGATAGTGAAGCTATTCCGAACGCATAAAATATAAGAACAGTAACCAGATATAATGTATGTACATAGGTTGTATATTACAATGGAATATACCATTTCGGACACTTTGACAGCGCATTCTAGAGCAAAATTGGATACCGTGTGGTCGATGAGAGTCTGGGGAGAGCTCGTTCAATGACATCACCACCGTATCATACCAGTAGTCACACTATACAGGGCCTCCATATATATTGATCCGACAAAACATCACCAGCCGCTTCATGATGCTAGATTTCGAAACTCAAACATACCAGTACATTCCAAACTTCGAGTCGAGCCGTTCTGATCAGTCAAAGACTTTCAAACCTCATCATGGCTTCCAGCAACACCACCACCGGCAACAAGCTGTCAGATCCCTATACTGCCAAAAACGTCGATGAACCCGATCTCAAGACCAAGGTGGAGGACCTTGCTGCATTTGTCGAGAGCCATATGTTCTGTATGATGACCACACATGTCCCGAATTCCCCGCTCCTGGCGTCTCGATGCATGGCTGTGGCCGGGAAGGTCAGTTTCCGGAGCATCTCGACCGTCTCATGGCCGTCGTCTGACCAGATCCGCAGGAATCCAACGGTCTCGACCTTATCTTCCACGCCAATTCGGAATCGGGGAAGACCGATGACCTCCACTCCGACTGCGACGTGAATCTCGGGTTCGTCACCCCGATTGGCGAATGGGCCTCGATTGCGGGCAAGGCGACCATTGAGACCGACCGCGAAGAGATCAAAAGATACTACTCCGAGGGTCTACGTGCGTGGCTGGGGGACTTGGGAGACGTAAGTGCCCGGTGCCGTCGCCGTGGTTCGCGTGACACTGATCGATACAGGGCGTTCGCGACGGCGGACCCGATGACCCGCGCATCTGCTTGATTCGGGTCAAGACTGTGACAGCTCAATACTGCGTCACCAAGAAGGGGATTATCGCCAGTGCCATTGAGATTGCCAAGTCCGTGGCCCAAGGGTCCGTGCCGAATATCAACAAGATCCGACATATCAGTGAGGAGGAAGCGAACCAGTGGAGGTCGAAGTATCGGGAGTAGGGCACGACAACTCACGAAGACGAGAATGAATAAATGTCGCATCCGGAGCAAAATCGTACATTAAATGTGCCTGCATATGAATCATGACGCTAGGCAACGTATCAGTAAACAATGAGATTGCGGATACTGGATACGCCTCCCAATCATGAGAACGATTATTACGCTGCCGCGGCGGTAGTCTTGTCGTGAAACTCCAACGTCATCGCGGCGAGAAAACACGGAATCTCCTTCCGTTCCTCCACCCAGAACTCCACCAGCGGCCGAATTTCGCGAGCAAACTCACTCCTCGGCCCGCCACTCACTTTCATCGTCCCATTCTCCCCATCGAACACGATGCTATTCTCCTGCCCCTGCTCCTCGTCCCCCGGATAGAACATGCTCGTCGCCTTGACCCGCCCGTTCGGCATGAAGTCTAGCTTCCATCCAAGCAGCGACGCGACCGCTTCGCGGAACTCCCCCGCTTTTGCCGTGTAGATCTGCATGCGGCGGAGGTTGCGCTTCTCCTTTTGCGCGACTTCGGCGGTGACGGCGGAGAGCTCGTCGCGGATCGAGTCGACGCTCGCTTGGGGGACCAGTTTTGGCGCGTCCGCAGCGTTGGCATCGAATCGCGCTTCCAATGCGGAGAGCAGCGCCTTGTTCTCGACTCGGAGGGTTCGGAGGGTACTCATTTTTACGGCCTCGGCTTGGGCTGTGGGGTTGTCGCAGAGTTCGAGAACCCGGGTGCGAGAAGACTGTCGGAGCCCCGAGAGCTGTTTGTTCTGTGCCTTCATTTCGGATTCGAGAACGGCGTTGCGAGAGTGCAGTTTAGAGATCTCGTCTTGGAGGTTGTGGTTCTTGCGGTAGAGCTCGCCTAATCGCTCGTCATCCTCGGGTTCGCGATGTCTTTTCGATCCGGTGGAAGGGGATTGGGGGACGGCGCGGTCCTCAAGGCTGGCGAGCTCTTTGCGGATATTGTCGACCTCTGCACGGTATTCGTCAACCAGACCTTCCAGCGTCTGGATTTGGGCTGTTTTTTCTCCATCGTATTTGTCCGGCTCGTTCTCCGCTTGTTCGGCATCCAGCGCTTTTAACTGCGCGCGGAGATACTCTACCTCTTTCACGGCCAGGTTCTTTTGCCTCTCCAATCGTGCCCGGGCCTTGCTATCGCCTCCGGGGGCCACGGGACCCCCCGATTTCTTCAACGTTTCGATTTCCGCGACCAACTTCGCTTTGGATTCCTCGAGCGATCCGATGGCGTCATCCTTCGTCCTCAGTTCCGGTTGTATCGCGCCTAGCCGTTCCGTTAAGGACGCGTTTTCGAGTCTTGCGCGCATGAATACGCGGGCCATTTCTTCGGGACTATCGAATTGAAGTTCGCCTTGTGATTCGTCCTGGCTCTCGAGGTACGACGCCCATGAGGTCCGCTCGTCCTCCAGGATTTGTCGACGCAGTTGCGCTTCGCTCAGCTGCCGCCGCAAATCATCCATCATCCGCACCCGGCCCTCCAATACGCGCTTCTCCTCCTCGACCACTTGGATCGCTTTCTGGCGTTCTCGGAATCGCTTGAGCTCCGCGAGTTGCTCTCGGTTGGATACCTCCAGCTTCTTCATGTTCGCCACTTGCTCGGAAAACTCCCGCTTCATCACCGCCACTTCGTTCGAATCGCCCGACTGCGATCGAAGTTGAAACACTTCATTCTGCAGCTCGCTGGCATCGGCCTCTTGCTTGGCCAATTTCTGTTGGGTAGATTGTAGTAATGACGCCCTCGACTCGAGGTCATCGCGCAATTGATCGAAGGATTGTTGTAAGGACCCGTACTTGGACTCAATTTCCTCGACTCGATGTTGGCAATCCCTGTCTTGCGTCGCGACCTGGTCACGAGAGTCTTCGACTTCTTCCTGAAGCTCGCGATTTTGCTCCGAGAGATCCCTGATCTTCCGCTCCAGATCCCGTTTCTCATTAACGCTGTTCTCTTGCACTTCTTGTAGCTCCCTCGATAACGAATCGTACTTGCTCGTGGCCGTGTTACATTTGGACTCGGCGATCTGTTCGAGCCTTAGCAACCTCCCAATCACTCATTCGTATTGCGAACATACTTGAGCCCGCTTGAAGTCTGCCTCTGCTCTATTCTCCAACTCCCGCAGCTCCTTCTGATGCTCCAACGCCGCGAGTTCGCGCTCCTGCTTGATGGACTCGAGCTCATAATGGAGCGTGTTGATTTGCGCCCGCAAATCCTCGTTGCCGGAATCTAGGAACGGTGAGCGCAATCCTAAGGTCATCACGTCCTAGCCGCCTCACCTGCTCGTATCTGCGATTGTCGCAAAGTTTGGCGCAATTGTTGTGGGGGGTGTTCGACGGGCGCACCTGTCAGCAGGTCGTACGTCGGTTGGTTTCGAGCAGCCGCCATTGCAGAGCAAGATGCGCGTTCATCGCATGCCCGGTCTTGTACGTAGATCGCGTTTAACGAAGGAGTCGGAATGACCCGTAGGAAATGCGGGCAATGCAAATCGAAAGTTTACAGTTTCGTTTGTTATCAACCGACGCGCTGGAGACGCGCGGATCACGTGGTCCAAACATCACCATCTATCTACCATCGTTGATTCACGTTTCGACGTTTGACAACATCTAAACGGAATATTACTCATCACTCATATATATCATATGCTGCGTGGTACAAGTTAAAGGTTATGTTCTAAGAACTATTCTATGTAAGGCCTTTCCAAGGCGAATTTAGTCCATCATACTCTTTTCCTTTACAAAGTATAAATAAAAATCGCCAGTGGTCTATTTTCGTTGCCGATAAGACAGTTGGCATGCTGATTCATTACGCATTGCCTCCAACGCCGGATCCCATGCTTACTCCTTGCGCCTCGTGGGATTGAAACGGCATGTCTTCATGCACTCGCCGTATGTTCGGACTCGTTGGCGTTGGCATCGGAATCGGCGTTCTCCGATCGTTTCCGAATGTTGAGCCTCTGCTCTGCTTGCGTCGAAACCCGGTTGAGCTCCGATACGAACTGCTTGCCCCACCAAGCGCTGCAATGGTCAGTGAGTCGCCCTTCGCGGTACCGGCCAGGAGTTCGTACCTTGTATATTTGTTGATATACCGGGCGAGCTTCTCGTAATTGGCCGCCCGATGCTCGTCACTCATCGTGACAGCATCGTGAATGGCATCGGCTAGCTCCTCGGTGTTCCAGGGGTTAACGACGATGCTTCCATTCAGGCTCTGGGCCGCACCGGTGAACTCCGAGAGGATCATGACACCATGTCGATTTTGCTGGGCGGCAATGTATTCGTAGGAGACCAAGTTCATGCCGTCGCGGGTGGAAGAGACAAGGCAGACATCGGAAACGGCGTACAGGGCGATGAGTTCATCGAACGAAACGGATTTATGCATGAAATGTATGGGCATGAATTCGATCGTGCCTGTCGTCGTATTAGCCGTGTTGGTAGCACGCAAGCTATGAGGAGTCGAACCGAATTTGCCGTTGATTCTTCCAACCAGTTCGTTCACCACGGCTCGTAGGTTCTGATATTCTTCGACATCTTGCCGACTCGGAACCGCTACCTGGACAAGGACGACTTTGCCGATCCATTCCGGATGCTCGGTCAGGAACACCTCGAGAGCATGGAGCTTTTGTGGTACGCCTTTGATATAATCCAAGCGATCGACGCCGACGATGAGTTTGACGCCTTGGAATTTGCGTTCCAGCGTTGCGATTCGCTCTTGTACTTTGGGCTTCTTGAGGCCTTCCTCAAACTTCTCCGGATCGATGCCGATGGGGAATGCGCCGATGGTGACCACTCGCCCATCGAATTCCACCCCATTTGGAGTGGTCGGTAGCCCACTGCCAACTAGGTTAGACCATCTCACCAAAGGGCGACACGCCGACACGACTTACAGGATTCTCGAGCAGCTGCTAAGGAAATGGCGAGCGTATTCGTAGGTATGAAAGCCGATCAGGTCGCAATGGAGAACGCCTAGGAGGATTTCGTTTCGAACGGGCAGGATGCGGTAGATTTCGCTACTGGGGAATGGCGTATGCAAGAAGAAGCCGATTTTCACGTTCTTCTTGGTGTCGCCGATCTCCTCGCGCAGCATTGCTGGTAAGAGCATTAGGTGGTAGTCATGCACCCAGACCAGGTCGTTATCATTGACGTCCTTTGCAATGGCTTTCGCGAAGAGGCGGTTGGCTTCGCTATAGGCATTCCAAGCATCCTCGTCGAAGGTCATTTCTCCGGGATGATAGTGGAAGAGGGGCCATAGGATCGAATCTGGAGTGGAATTAGCATCCATGTAGGGGTTAGAGGGGGTTACGCACTTGAAAAGCCATTATAGTGTCGGTCGGCCAGTTCATCTTCGAGCATGATCGGGATGGCGCCGTACTCCTCCTTCAACCGCTGCGAGAGGGCCCCGATTTCATTCTCCGGCACTTCCAATCCCGGCCATCCATACCATTGGAAGGTGGTCGTCTTGGATAGTCCGCTCAGACCGCTGACTAGGCCTCCGCTTGACATGGAGGTGTCATATTTCCCGTCCTCCGAACGCTTAATGGTGACGGGGAGGCGATTGGAGACGAGAAGGAGCCGGCCCTCTTTGCTTTTGTCTGCTTCGGGAGGGGAAGACATGTTTGATCAATGGAGGATGTCTGCTAGATCGTGTGGTCTCGATGGAAGGAAAAGCTCGAAGGAAAACGGTGGTACCAGGGAGAGGGAAGGCAGAAGTGGATCAATGGATCTTGATGCGGCGATGTGGGGGAATGTAGCAAGCGAAGGAACATGACCAGTGGACAGAAGAAAAATGAGAATGTTTAGGATAATTGGCGGAAATCTGCACGTGAAATAAAGGTGCACATTGCGGTAGGGTAGGGCATAGGGGAATAGGGATCACGATGCTCAATCACGATGATCGATCACGATGTTGATTCTGTTGGCACCGAATTCTTGCTTTGAGATCACAGTTGGGGATGTGATTGCAGAGGTATGATGACATCGGAGCAACGTGAATGGGCGCCTGGTGGCCTGAATGAGAGGATCCTCCGGGGGGGACGAAATTGAGTTACGTTTCTTGGCATTCCCCCAACCATCACCACCATCACCACCGTCATAGGGAGGCCCGATTCGCTCAAAAATAGCGTAATATCAAAAGTATACTCTTTTCCTAACTAGGTGACTACTAGAAGTCTGTTTTGGTGAATTCTCCGCCGTGTTCTAGTTAAGGTCGTGGGAGTTGTGGTTGGGGGAATGCCAAGAAACGTAACTCAATTTCGTCCCCACCGGAGGGATCTGGGATCTGGATGCACGTGGGCACGGGCTGGGACTCGAGATTGTAAGGCATCAAGGCGAGAGCGAGGCATCAATCGCCACTCACGACCAGATTTGATTGACTGGACTCACTAGCAACACTTGACTGTCCACGCTGTCTTAACTCTTAACCCCATGGCTACCTGCCTGCAAGTGTTGTAGTCAATTCACCACACCATCATTCACTCTCTGCGGTTCTAGGAAAAAATGAAAATTCAGAGTCACTGATAAACTATTAAGCTATCCGCTTACTCATTTCAATTATTTCCAAACCACGATTAGTCGTCGCTGACCAATCAACCTTGCCATCAATTCCATCCCTGCAACCAAACTTCAGGGTCAGGAATCACGCGTCGCGTCGCCCGCGACTGTACTGGCCCTCCAGGACCACCGGTCCAGCTGGTCGCGAGAGACATCTCTCAATTCGACAGCATGAGTTCTCCGTCGGGAACAGAGGAGGGGAAAAAGGAAATCGACGACCTGCTCATCAGACTGGTGGACGAACAATGCCGCGAACAGGGCACCGATAACACCGTGTCGGTCAATGGCATTCGTACCGCCGCCGAGAAGGAGAGAGGCCTCATCACAGGATTTCTGAGGGGCAATCGGTATTGGAATTCTCGGAGCAAAGAGGTCATCACGGCTGCATGGGTAAGTTCATGGGACACGGGACTAAGGCGCCACTCATTCACGCCGACCATCTAACAGGAACGGAACAACCCCGATCCAGATCAAGTTGAGCCAGATCCAAAATCATCAAAAAAGAAAAGGAAGTCATCGGAACACGATGACCATCCCAGGAAGAAGCGGAAAGAGCCAGTGGGTGAGTTTGATTTCGTCGTTCAGCTTGACGATGAAGGCGCTTCGTCGACCAAGACCAAGAGTGAGGTGACGTCCAAAGTCAGACGTCGTCCTACCGTCATCTCCTCCGATGTTGAGAGTGACGACACAGGGAAGGATGAGGAAGAGACGAAAGAATCCCCACCAAAAGAGCTAGCGTCCACCTCGCATTCCTCACCGGAGCCCGCCCCGGCCCTGGAATCCGACAGCGACATGTCCGTCCTCATCGATGATGGGCCGCCCCGGAAGAAGACTAAGGCCGCAAAGTCCGGCGCGAAGGCCAAAGCAAAAGCGACGAAACCCAAAGCGCCCAAAGCAGCCCAATCGAAATCCGACGGCTCCACGTCGCAGGAGTCAGAGATCAAACGGCTGCAGGGCTGGCTCATCAAGTGCGGCATCCGCAAGCTGTGGCACAGGGAGCTGGCGCCGTACGCCACGCCAGGGGAGAAGATCGGGCATTTGAAAGAGATGCTTCGCGATGCGGGGATGGAGGGCCGGTACTCCGCTGAGAAGGCTAGGCAAATCAAGGAGCAGCGAGAGTTGGCCGCCGACCTGGAGGCGGTGACGGAGGGGAACAAGGTGTGGGGCAAGAAGAAAGAGGCTGAACAAGACGAGACCAAAGAGACCAAAGAGAAGCGCGGGAGGACGTTGGCGAAAGGGTTCAAAGACTTGGCGTTCCTGGAAGACGACGATGAAGAGTCCGATTGAGCGGCGTGTCATGAAAGTTGCGTGCCGTGGATTGTTGGACGGCCTGCAATCGGAAGGGAACCATTCGACCACAAGAGGCGCAGTTGCATGGGGGGTATTTCAAGGCTGAAGGAAAGTTTGCGACGGACGTCGTTTGTGCCCGAGCATCAAGCCCGATTAGGCACGGTGAATATAGGCGTCGCTTGTTGGTCAACGACGTTCCACATGCGGAAATCAGTTCGGTGTATAAAGATAGGACGTCAATCGTTGCGAGGGAAGGTTCGTAGACATCGTTTGCTCGGTCCTTTCGCAGAGTCAAAGGCCGCGATGGATGCCTTTGTGCAGCATATATACTCTGGCAGGCGGACTTCGGTGTATAAGGTAGAACGATATTCCCAACCCCGCCCTCCACGAAGCCCGTTCCCTCCCTTCGTCGCGCCATCATGTGTTACATCATCTTCCGTGGCTACCAGTGTGGCTGCACGCCCATCCCTCAAGGCGTGCGATACTGCCAACGCGCTTATCAAACTCGCCGGGCGTGCCCTCGGGAACTCAGCCGAGACATCCTGATGCCGGTCTGGCCGTCGCAATGTTGGGTTTGCTCGGGCTGCCCCGACGCGCCGAGACGCCGGTCTGGAACCCGTCGACCATTCCCAATTCGACCCGTCAGGTGGTCCAACTTACGATAGCATCGACCGACATGCACGGCTTCTTTAATTCTTTTACCCCGCCACCGACCCCGTCACGTCAGGCGGCCTAGCCCCCGCGTCGGGGTCATCCTTTGAGCGACGATGCTGACGACCGCCACGGACGACATGAAGAGAACAAGATTGTAGAACTATTTCCACAACATTCAGCAATTTCTAGCATGACGATGTTCGGTGGGTGGGGTCAGCGTACAGCGTTTCTCGAATATTCGCTCTCCTCCGCATCGCTCCGCGCATCCACAAACAATCGGCGTAGATTGGGGAGATTGAGAGCCTGTACACGGTTATGAGGGCATTCAGACGACGGACATTGCGGCTCATACCATTGGGCTAGTATTGACGGATGATTTAGATCAAAGGATTGTGGGATGGGCTGGGCGGGAGAGTGCAGCAAACAATGAGTAGACGGGAATCCGAAAATAGGAGGTCAAACCGATGGCTTGGGGATGAATGGGAATATTATGGACAATGAGGAGATGCTTTTCGGTTTTCAGGGAGGGGGAAAGAGGACCAAGGCTGTAGACTGTAGAAGATGTACGCGACGTACCAAACATGTACGATATTCAGCGCAAGATTCCTTTATTTATTGAGAAATACTGAGGATGTGATCTGAGATTAGGGATGTGGTTGACGTCCAGTCAATACAAGGATTCCCCTCAATCCCTGTCCTATGCCAAGCATTATCGTTGTTCGCAACACTTGACACTTGACAGGACACAGTGGGACAGTTGACACCATCCACTTTGATACTCCACCAGTTTGAAGCCTGGACCGCGAAGGAATTCCTGTTCCAATCCATTTCCCTCCTCCTCTATCGTCCATACTTTAGCATATGCCTCTATCCGCTTGGCTAACGTGCCCGTGACATCCATCCCTCCGCCTGGACGCCTGTCGACGTTTTGCCGCACTGAATCTACCCTACAGTCCAGCCGCTTTGCGGCGCATGGTTCAACCGACAGAAGCTATTCTCCCGAAATCGATCGTTGGGTACTGTGAGCTTCGGGCAACATTAGCATCATGGCTGTAAATCGCATACGAGGGGCGTTTCAAGTCCCCAAAAAGGGCGAAACGTTCGAACTAAGGGCGGGCCTAGTGTAAGCAAGCCGAGTATCGGTGTGGATGGACGCATGCTGATGGAGTTGCAGATCTCAGTATGCCCACGAGAGGTTTGTGATTTCTTCCTAGAATGAGGCATGCGGCAGTCTAATCCCAGATAGAAAGGAAGCTATTCAGAAAACTATCATGGCAATGACGTTGGGGAAGGACGTATCTGCTCTGTTTCCTGATGTGCTAAAGAACATTGCTACCGGCGACCTCGATCAGAAGAAGCTGGTGTACCTATATCTCATGTAAGGTTGAACATCAAATGCCATCGTCAAGGCTGACACGTTATAGGAACTACGCCAAATCTCACCCCGACCTCTGCATTCTCGCCGTCAATACGTTCGTCCAAGACTCCGAAGATCCGAACCCATTGGTCAGAGCGCTCGCCGTCCGGACAATGGGATGCATCCGTGTGGACAAAATGGTGGATTACATGGAAGAACCCCTCCGAAAAACCCTACGGGACGAGTCCCCATACGTTCGGAAGACGGCGGTGATCTGTGTCGCGAAACTGTTCGACCTCAACCCTCCCATGTGCATCGAAAACGGATTCATCGAAACCGTGCAGGATCTGGTGGGCGATCCGAACCCCATGGTCGTGGCCAATTCGGTCACCGCGCTCGCCGAGATCCACGAGCAATCGCCGGAAACCAAAGCGTTGATCATCACGCCTGCCACGTTGAAGAAAATGCTGATGGCCCTCAACGAGTGTACCGAGTGGGGCCGCATATCGATCTTGTCGAGCCTGGCGGAGTATCGAGCCGCGGACGTCAAGGAGGCGGAGCACATCTGCGAACGGGTGGTCCCGCAGTTCCAGCATGCGAATCCGAGCGTGGTGCTCTCGGCCGTGAAGGTGGTCTTCCTGCACATGCGATACATCGGTCAAGAGGCTGCACGGTCGTACTTGAAGAAGATGGCCCCGCCATTAGGTGAGCGAGAATATGCGTTTCTTCCCCCCACGGTCTAACGAATCGCAGTTACCCTGGTATCGTCGGAACCCGAGGTTCAATATGTTGCTCTACGCAACATCGATCTCCTCCTCCAAAGCCAACCTGGCATCCTCAGCAAAGAGATGCGTGTCTTTTTCTGCAAATACAATGACCCGCCATACCTCAAGTTGGAGAAGCTCGAGATCATGGTTCGAATCGCGAACGACAAAAACGTGGAGCAGCTGCTTGCCGAATTGAAGGAATATGCCATGGAAGTCGACATGGATTTCTGTCGAAGGGCCGTCAAGGCCATCGGTCAGGTTGCCATCAAGATCGCCAGCGCGACAGAAAAGTGCGTGAACGTACTACTGGACCTGATCGCTATGAAAGTCGGCTATGTGGTTCAAGAAGCCATCGTGGTCATCAAGGATATATTCAGAAAGTATCCTGGATACGAAGGCATCATCCCAACGCTGTGTCAGCACATCGATGACTTGGACGAACCGAACGCGAGGAGCTCATTGATCTGGATCATCGGAGAGTATGCTGAGAAAATCAATAATGCAGGCGACATATTGTCCAACTTCGTGGACGGTTTCGGCGAGGAGTTTCCTCAGGTAACGCTCTTCCATATCCTCGGAACGATTTTCCTAACATTGCCAGACACAACTTCAAATATTAACGGCGGTTGTCAAACTGTTTTTGAAGAAGCCGGACCAAAGCCAAGGACTGGTCCAGAAAGTTCTCCAGCGAGCAACCGCCGAGAACGACAATCCTGACATTCGCGATCGAGCTTACGTATACTGGAGATTGCTATCGAGCGATCCGGAAATCGCAAAGAACGTCGTCCTGTCCGAACGGCCACCCATCCCTTCGACCATCCAATCGTTACCACAACCGTTACTCGAGCAACTTCTCACCGAACTCTCAACCCTCGCATCCGTCTACCATAAGCCTCCATCCGCGTTTCTTGGCCAAGGCCGTTTCGGGGCCGAAGCCATGCAGAAGGCCGCTATCGAGTACGATTTGTCCATCCATTTTAACATAAGCAATGCTAACAGGACGACAGGGAACAACAGCAACTCGAACGCGAAAACCCCATCGCCGCAGCCGCGGTCGCCTCCGTCACCGGCGGCCAACTACCCCAGACCAACGCCGAAAACCTCCTTGACATCGACTTCGACGGCGCCGCCCCGGCCTCGCTGCAGAAAGAACCGCACACCGGCTCCTCTGGGCTGGAAGGCCTGGCCGGCACGCCGCAGCGGGTGGGGTCACCTTCCGGCGCACCGTCCACGGCGCCGCAGAATGCGATGGACGACTTGATGGGGTTGTTCGGCAACGGGACGGGAGGGGCAGCACCCACGTCGGCACCGGCCGCGGGAACGGGTGATTTAATGAATGGGTTCGGGGGGCTGGATCTGAGCGGTGGGCAGCCGACGACGTCGCCGCCTCCGGCATCATCGTCGGCGCAGAAGAAGACATCGGAAGATATCCTAGGGCTGTTTTAGGGGGCTTGTTTCCTCGCCCGCGAGGATGGGAGGTCGAGTATGCGATGGCATGTACGACGGGAAATAGGTTATCCATTAGCGATTTAGCAGGTCATGGTACACCGCAAAAAGCTTTATTTTGGTCGGCATGCGCCGCGTATGGATTAACGGGGTGGAGCAGTAGAATCCTCGAAGCAAAATATACCTTTTGGACTTTATCAAGCTCTCGCAAGCCCGGTTGATGGGCTCGTCTCACAATTCATGATCGATGGCGTGCCCTTTCTGTCAGAGCCAACATCATTGCTTTCTCACAACCTGACCGAACGGCGGCCTAGGAACGTATCCAATCAACCATTCCTTACGTTTCACCCATCTGACCTGTGACATGAGCCATTTCTACGAGTGTGGAAAGGGGGGGGGGGTTCCTTTTCCAGACCGTGTACCTCGAATCAGCATAGGCAAATGGGTACTAACGCCAGGTACTCGGAGTCCATTCAACCGTAGACGCATGTGGACCACCTACCGTTCATCAGAATTCCGGCACTCCATGTCAGGGAATCGTATATCTAAAAGTCTGGAGCGTGGAGTTCATATCAAAGATTATGGAGGTACGGTATGCATGGCCCATGTGGGAAATCCCGATTCCCCCGTCGCCAAGCTCCGTGGCGTTTCGTTCGAATCCGCAGGTTCCATCACTGAGGTAAGTGATAATGCCATTGTGAAGCGATGGCCCAGACCGCATGCAAGTGAGGAGGTGAACTTGGCCTGGCTCATTTGCAACCGAGTGGGCGGGGTTCGAGGTCATCCGGACACACGCACGGAACGCTGCACGATGGGAGAGCGGGGAAGGATGAGGGATGGTTTGTACCAATTGTATTGTATTATGCGCGTTTCCGCACGGGTGGTTACTGGAGGTGACGAGGTGGCGAGATGGTTTACCATCAATTCCTGGTTGGACCCGAGCATGGCAGGATGGCGACGCTTCCTAATCACCTGAGGTGGACTGCTTCTTCCTACTCGGTATTTTCCGCTCAGTTGATGGATGGAAGGGAATTGGAGAATGGGGTCGCTATCGTCGAATTGGAACCGATGGAAGAGACGAGACGTTCAGAGCGACATGAGTGCGAGGATGGATTGGCTACAAGGCACTCCGATCTCGGGAACGATCGTACGCGACGCGATCGGGGGGACCATCCACGGTACACGATCCAGATGATGTGGAAGAGGGGGAAGAAGGCGAGGGGCGGAACAGCCGTTGAAAATGGGCAAAAGTGGCACGTTTCTCCGCCGGCACGGTTCAGGCACGGCTGCTCCGATGCCATGGGTGGGTTGATACTGGATAACGAGGAAGATCTCGGACTGGCGACTGCAAGTGGCTGGCAGCATGGGGGATCTCATGATAGTTCTAAAGATATCGGCCGACATTCGGCCCAAAGGCGCCTGGTATCAGATATCAAATCCACGATACATGAGGCAATTTAATGCAAGGGAAATTAGTGTGTGCTCTTCAATCGATACACACTAATTAACATAGGAATTATGACGGTAAGCGAGGGGAGGTCAGGTCAAGTTGATGTGTCAGCGACACGGGGCACTAAAGCCTGTTTGTCATGGGCGCCGATAGACGTCAGAGACTCCGACCGTACTCCGCAATAGAAAGTCCAGCTCCTGCCCGCGAAATGTGAAGGTGAGCAGGAGTCAAGTCGTGATAGGCTCATGAGATCGACGCATTAGTATTCAGATTTCAGCGCCAACCCCATCTGCGGGGATCGATTTCCGGGTATCCAAAAGGTCGCGAGCCAGAAAAGGTTAAACCCATCTTCAGGCTTATCGCCTATCGGGAGGAACGACGACCAATGACTGGCAACGTGGCCGAACGGCATGCGAATTGCGAGGGAATAGACAATGATGGGGAAGTGGGAGGATGCGCCCAATCTGCACTTCCACTCTTCCAGAATCCAGAGATCAGAGGCAAAGGACGGGCAATCGGATAGATTGGGATACCCGCACTTAGCCCTCCACATTCCACCGGAAATTCTGGAGACTTCGATGCTCGGTGCTGAGGTGATGGGGGTGATGGACGAATGAACGACCATCATGTCAAGGTGTGGGTGGTGGAGCTGTGGAGGTGACGAGTTGGAAAGTGGGCGGGCAGCCCACTTGGCAGTGTCCAGCTCCAGATGACCCGGGGGCCAGGACAGATGACAGCAGACAGCAGGTGGTGTGCTCTGTTCTATGCGCCGGAAATCGGGATTCGGGAGTACCGATTACATTGATGTGATTACATTGATGTACAGTATTACCGTCAATGAGGGAATAACTGAATAATACGGATATTGGAGGGTGATTTGAATAGGAGGCGTCGTCATTTGGGGGTGAAAGAGTGAAAGAGAGAGAGACAAGAGGGTGTGTGTCACCTGAATCTGCCAATCACATCGCACCTGCTATTTCGATCGTACATCTTGTCGCTCCTGCCCTCCCCAAATATCCTGAACCCTTCCCTCGCCCCTTCCCATCTTGCAAATCATCCACCTTTATGATCATCAACAAACACCAAAGCACAACTCCGAGATATTCTCTCTTCACCAAATTTCACTTTGAAAGGGATTGGTTTCTTTTTCTTAACGTTCTAACACTTCAGACGACTTTTTGCTCGTCTTGTTCACTTGTCGGTCCTGCTCTCATCCAGTTGGCACTTCAGTACCTCCTCACCCATCGTCGCATTCCCCATTCACTTCCACCCTGCCTACACAATCTCCATCCTTCTCCTCACCCTCACTTCAACTCCTTCTATACCACCACGGTTTGAATCGCTTAACATTGCAATATTGTCTTGACAATTTTTGCGACGTAACTTTCGCCTTGGAACCTCCTGTGACGAGTCTACACAAGCCGTCGTTTGGTTCTGGTTTGAGTTGTTTCTCAACACGTTAGCCCTGGCATCCGCTTCTGGACAAAACGAACGACAACGACAACGACGGCATCAAACATTCACTCGGTCGCCTCTCGAAAACCGCAATCATGGCCAGTGTTCCAGTCAAACCCATGTCGAACATTTCCATGGCCTTTGCTGCCAAAGCTGCCGCCGCTAGTGACCTCACTATGCGCAACTACGGCAAGCTCGATGCGACCGATGGCAACCCGACCGCGGGAGTCAAGTATCATACCGGAATGCTCCCGACTCCTCCCAATTCCATTTCTCCTACTCTCCCTCCTCACAAAGGTCGTACCAACCCTCCCCCAGGCTCCGACCACCCTCCTGCGATCCGGTTGGATTCGGACTCCGGGAACGCCTCCGAGACTCCTGCCGAGCCCCCTCAGGCTCTGTCGAGCGCCGCGCTGTCCGGCCTCGAGGCCGCAGGAGCCATCTCTCCGTCGATGCTGGCGACCCATCATCTCCCGGACATCCTTCTCAACAACGGTCCGGTCGCTATCCGACATGTGCTGAGTCATCTGACTCAGACCGTCCCCGGCTTTTCGCGCATCGCCCCTCCAAAAGCCCGTCGCATCGTCGTCGCGGCACTCGAAGGTCGCGCCGGTGGCGGACATCATGGCGAAGTCGTCTTCGAGAAGGTCGGGTGGGGTCGTTGGGATGCGCGCTACCGTGACCAACCGCCGAAGGAGCGTCGCGATCTCGACCATCACGGCTCACACCATTTGAGCGGTTTCGATGGAGCCTTGGGTGCTTCGCCTCCCGCGAGTACGTCCGGGTCCTATGCCATGTCCAATGCTGGCGGATTGCAAATCCCAAAGGCGCGTTGGGGATTCAACGGTCGAGGCGTCGGCAGCTGGGGAGCGGACGACAGCGTTCTTTCGTACCATGAGGAGGAAATGTTGGACATGCATATGGCCGAGCACGAAGCCGATAAGATGTCGCTGGACGGCTCGGTTCATGATGGTTCGTCTGTGGAGCCGGACGACGATCTGCCGATCATGGATGATGATCTGGGCGAAGAAACGGACGAGGAAGACTGGGCCGGCATCGGAGCGGAAGCCCTCTATGAGCGCTCCAACATGAGCACGAGTGGCTATCGCAACTACAACCAGCTCTCGCGATCCTGCACCGCCCGTGTCAAACCAAGCGTCGGCTACCCTGGCACTCGCCGCCCATCCTGCATCTCCAAGGCGTCGTCCGGCCGCGTTCACCTCTTTCATTCTTCTCGTCACGCATCTCGTGTACCGTCGGGTTCCCATCCCGGAAATAAGGCCACCGCCGCACACAGCGCGAGCCCGAACCCTCCCCCGGCGACGAATGCGACGGTCTCCAACTCTCAAGAGCGCGCCGCAATTGAGGCGCTCCTCTCTCTTGGGAGTATGTAATATACCCTCATCCCCCACCACTCAATTTGGCACGGAGTTTTCTTTCGACGGAATTGCGATTTCCCCAGGCAAGGCGTTATTTGATTAACGGAATGGAATCCGATGCACTGGGGCTTGCCAAGCACGACGGGCCGAGCGTGATCGGCACGAGTTCTGGATGCTCGGAAGCTTTTACTCGATATCGATCCCTACCTATTGGTATCGAGCCATAGCCACTATTCCAGGCAAACTTCCACGTGCTGGATACCTTTGCATGCGGCTTCTATCCCGCGCTATCCGTTTTCCACGGACCTATTCTACGGACCTATTCTAGGCCCCTACTTCCTTGACGGAATTTTTACCCTCCTTTGGACCACGCTCCTTTCACGACACGACATCAGACGAAAACTCGTCACTCCTGCTTCCGAACGTCAAGTGCTGACACTCAAGGAACGAGCAGATCTGGTGTTCACTGCTGGGGTTCCGTGGTTTACCCCTTTCCCTTTGTTACACAACATCGACTTCCATCGATTCGGTCGATTCGAAGTCGAGATTATATCCCATCATACGCGGGGAACCTTGGGCACCAGGCACGAGACTGTATGGAGCGCTTAAGTGCGACTTCCTGGTCTCACCGCCTCACCGCCTCCGGGTTCCCTCACCATACCTCCTACGCGGAGATGTATTTGTTTAGCTTCGAAATCTCAACTTTTCCCTTTAATCGAATTGCGAGTGTGAACGTGGACATGGTGCGAGGAATGGAGGGTGGCCCACACGCCGGTGGGCATTCTCGGGGCAGATGCATGTTGGTCCAGGTGACGACGGCTTTCTCCTTCTAGTGAACAACGACAATGACTCCCTTGGGTTTTCATAGCTCTCGTGTCATGGTTCGACGGTAACATCAGATAGTGACAATTGAACATCTGCGGCAAGACCTTCTCCCTACGAGCTTATCATGATGATGTGAACGACTTGTAATGTCTAGCTGACTGTCGAGTCGAGTGCGACGACGACGTCTAAACCGGGTAGTCCAACCAACCCCTTCAGACTTCAATGAACATGGTGAAACACTATTCTTTTGTAAGGCATCCCTTTGCATCTTTGCATCCTTTGTCACTTCCAGACTTGACAAACGGTGACAGGAGTCCACGTGCAATGGGGACTCATCAAAACGTGATGAAGTTAGTGGGCCGTCAGATTCGCGGCGCATCCTGACTATTCTTGCCCAAATTCAGCATCAGTTGCTTCGGCATGATCCGCCAGCTCCACATCGTTCAGGTCTGCTGGGCACGGCTTGATATGCCTGAGGGATGGTTTCCCTATTGTCTATTCACATCGCTGCTGTATTCTCTCGAGTTGTGTGTTCTGCCTGGTCGAGGTACGTAATAGGTATCGACATGGTGAGCCGACACACCGTGGCCATTGTGGCCTGAAAGCAGTTTCAGCAATTCACTCGAATATCTCAACGTCAGTGGATCTTCTCCGAGACGATGTTTCACCGAGTCCGCGCTGTCATCACTTCGCTCGCTAAGTCGTTGCAACTTTTCGGTTGTGTTACACCAGCTATCACCGCAACGATCACAGAGCTGTGGGGTCGGCGCATGGCGGTCCTATTTTAAATCCCAATTCTCAGTGAGTATGATCCTAGAATTCGGAGCTCGCTTACTTACATCACAAGCCATGGCAATCATAGATGAAAATCCACGGACTCTCCGAGACTACGTCGACAATGCAAGTTATGGCACCCTCATGGACTTCCAGCATGATGCAATCCCCGCATTGGAACGAGGTCGCTTCAATTGCATCCTGCGTTTTCCCGGCTCGTTCAACCCCCCTCATCTCGGCCATCTCGAGCTACTCAATCGCTGCTTCGAGGTGGGTAAAGCCTGCTTCAACGTCGTCGGGGCATTCATCGAACTGCGCCCGGATCATGAGGTCGCTCGGAAGCTGGCGCATTACCGCCAGACGGGCGTCATCGCAGAGGCGGACCGGGTACTATTGTGGCGCGCACACCCTGAATTCCCACCGTGGGCCTTCGTGGTCGGCTCGAACTCGTCCCCGGTATGGTATCGAGATCTCGCGAATGGTCTGTCCGCTGATGGGTTTGCGTACCGGTGGCTGAGCATCCGAGGACCGGACTGTTTGGAATACGGAGAAGCGCGGGGTTTGAAGTTGTACCATGACACGCTGGTGAGCAACGTCGCGAGGGAGTCGAACTTTGTTCTTCCAGTTGGATTGCGAAAGATCGCAGGATATGGCGAGTGGGAGGCGTTAACTTGGAAGGACACCAGTCTGGGGGATCTCCCTCGGATGGTGCGCGAACTCCAGGACAGTATCGGCGATATCAGTCATCTGCGGAGGGCCGTCAAGGTGTGTCATCCGATCAAGCAAGGCCGGGGTGTCATATATTACGTGCGACCCGCGTATAAGCTCGGCACGATCAGTTCGACTATGGTTCGTGAGGTGATGATAAAGCACGCCGGGGACGAGCTCATTCGAGAATTGAGGAAGATCACCTTGAGTCCTAAGATGCTGCTATCATTTCATCACCTATTCTCCTCGTTGCCCTCGAAGAGGGTGGCCGTATTGCGGAATGGCAATAACCTCGCTACGGAAGATGAAGATATCAACATGGAGGATGGGACACCGGACCTGGCCAGGCTGCAGAGATTGGTGGAGGAAGCGCACCTACGCAACGAACAAAACCTTGCGAAGCAAGGGAAGGCATCCAAAACATCCGTCTGCCTTGGATGGAGGAAGGAAAGGAGTACATCGCAATCAAAAACACTAGGCAAGACACGAACAAACGGGATTTCGAAGAGCAAGCAGCATCGAGCAAAGATTCCCGAACCGAAGAGCGACTCCGAGCTACTGTCAGGGCTATAAATCATACTAAACGGTTCCAGAGCCTGGTAATCTGAGTCCTATCGAGTATCAAGCATGCTAGAGTGTTAGCCTACATGGCCATGATGGACAACGTTTCGTCATTTGTGCTTCCTAGGGTGCTGAGAGGGAGGGACTGGATGACGGAGGAAGAGGGAAAGGAAATAGCATGATGTTCGACAGAAAGCATACAAGCAGAAGATAAATGATGACGCATAAAAGCCTAACAAAGGGTGATCTATAGCAGGGGTAATCCAAAGCAAAGGTGATCTAACAGGGCATGTCAACGGACGAGATGGAGGAAACCGCGATAATGAAAAGCCTGTTCGTATCATACATTCAAACATATCCTTATATCTATAATACGCGCGACGACTAAGCGATGAGATGCGGAAAATGGGATTTAATGTGTACTTAAGATGACAATGGATTGGACATACCGATACAGTGGTATCGTTGAAGTTGATATGTGAGCGCTGAGCGCCGAGCGACGATGGCAATAGGGCACCGAGATAACGAATAGCGCTGTCACATGATCCGATCCAACCCCTGCACGCCAAGCCACCCACCTTATCTCCGACGCCAGCTCCGATTCGACATCACCTGTGACCTGCTCACGCCTCACCTGCTGCCGCGAATGGTTGTGACGAACTGACCATCCAACCTTCCAACCTGGATTGGAAAACAGGGCCGTTCTATTCCATCATCATTTTTGGCACATTATGGCGTTTAGGCGACACGGTCTCTATACTGTGGATGTTGCAGGTATCTGGATTCTAATCGATAACTGGTTGCCTTGACCTTGAGACCTCTCTCAGACCTTGGACAGCCGCCGAGAAAGGCTGTAACCGTCCACGAGCATCTTCACCCGTTCATCATGGTTTCTCCTGCTGCTGGTCTATCCCCCGCGTCCTCGGGAGCGGGGAGTGTTTGGGGCAAGCAGCAACCGAGTCTGGAGAGACTCGTCACCCATTATGTCGCCGCCAAACGATCGCTGACCTCGACGAACCTGGTCTATCGGGCGACCGAACTGGTGGGGTCTGCAAGGGAAGCTTTGAAAGAAAATGCGGTCTTGAGTGCGAAAAGTGCATTTGTGAAGAGATCGCTTGAGGACCATCTGAACTCTTTAAAGGCGGTTCACCAGGGAATAGAGCAGGTGCGCGGAGATGTCCAGGACGAGTTCAATGTAAGGCTATCATCGGTGTTATTTGTCGGATGTTAAAGCGACTTCACTTTCGCCGACCCAAGACCTCTAGACTATCAATGCTGACACCCTATATAGTCCAGCGTCCATGCCCTCGACGATGCCTCTTCTCAGCTCCGCTTAAACCTCGACCATCTCCGCAACATCCTCGTTGACCCGGCATTTCGACCTGCAAACGATCCGCCGAGATACTTGTTCGATTTTGTCGATGAGGCTGGAGTAAACGGTCTGAACGAAAATGTCCGACGGTCCATCGACCGGTTCAACGATGCTCATGAGAAGCTCCTGACAACCCTCGAAGACTTCGAGTCCGACCTCAGCCAAGTCCGTCGAACGCTAGATGGTGCAGAGCAGACGATGGGCAGGCATGCCTCTCGACATAACGAAGGCGATGTGGGCTCATCAGGAAGCTCGCATGCGGCCTCTCCCGTCCCCCGGATCTATCGGGAGCTAGAACATCACGCAACCGAGACGGCCACCTGCCTCTCCAGCCTGGTCAACCACTACGACCTGTGTTTGAGTGCTCTTCGCCATACCTCGGGCGGTGCGGAAGCGGTCGAACGGATGGTGCAATCGTCTCAAGACGAATCCCACGCCGATCTTCCCGCCGGTCTCGGGTTGGAACTAGGATCACCAGAGTCCACCAAGGCGGAGCAGTCCCTCTCGGAGTCGGAACGCAACCACATCCTATCGCTGGTGGAGAAGGATTCGCACGAGGTGGACGGCGTGGTCACGGAGATGCGCGAACGCGTCGCCACTATGCAGAACCTCTCCACCCAAGTCGATTCGCACCTCACCGACATGCGCACCGCGTCCGAGATGCTGCACAGCGCGCTCGACCGCCTCCGCACGCTCTCCGACTCCGTCCACACCCACGTGTCTGGTACTGCGGTGTTCCTCTCCGCCTGGGACGCCGAGAAAGAGACGCTCGCCACGCAGCTCGAGGAGCTCGACGGCCTGGTGCAGATCTACCAGGGGTTCGAGGAGGCGTACGACAACATGATCATGGAGACGGTGCGACGGGAGCGCGTGCGCGCGCACATCGACAAGGTGCTGTCGTCTGCGCTGTCGAAGGTTGAGAAACTCGTCGGTCAGGATGCGAAGGCGCGGGAGGAATTCCGGGCGGAAGTGGGAGAGTTCCTGCCGGGGGATATATGGGCGGGGTTGATGGATCCGCCGAGCCGGTGGGAGGTCAGGCAGGTTGAGGGTTCGGTGGCCGACATGCCGAATCTCAGCGAGCGGACGTTGGAGGATGCGGATCGGAGAGTTAGGAGAAGAGCGGAGCAGGCGGACTAGATCATATTGACAGAACTTCCAACTATGGCTGGACTTTGCGCTGGTGGAATCTCACATCACTTTACTTCGGTAGATAGATTATTTGGACGAGGCGCATGACAAATGGACCATCACAGGAAATGGACATTAGTTCTATGTGTATAGTGTCGAGGGTATACTTGTACTATTTCTTTCCCTTCGAAGACCGATTTACAATGCGTTTCTTAACGTCCTTCGGTATCTTGGTCTTCCGCTTCTCCCGCTTTTCCTCCTTCACCTGGTGTTTATGGGCGCGCTTCTCATCCTTATCGACAAACCGCTTGCCTCGTGGCTGTTTCTCTTCGTCTTCGAACCAACTCCTTTCGCTCCCTTCCTCGTCACTGTCTTCCTCTCCCTCCGAGGGACCTTTCTCGCCATTGCCTCGCGGCAACGGCACCCCCCCCTCCGCATCATCGGCCAGGAGATTCCGGTAGACCAGATCGCTTCCTTCCCCGTGTCCGACCTTCTCGGCATCGCGCTCGACATCGAACACCTGCTCCAAATTCTGCGGGATGAACTGCTGCCGCCACACCTCGTCGTCTTCGTCGTCCTCGCCCTTTTCCCGCAGCGCATCCCGCACGGCGAACTGCGCTTCGAGCTCGTCCTTCATCGCGTCCATCTTCGTGGTGCCGCCCGGCTTCGTCACCCATTCGAACACCCGCTTTTCCGAGAGCGTGTCGACGCCGTTCCGCTGGAAGTAGCTCGTCACGTTCTTCAGATCCATGCGCAGGAACTCCAGGGACTTGGGGTGGTTCATCTCGACGCTCTGACTCACGTCGATGACCCACAGCTTCCCGTCGAAGTACAGCAGATTGTACTCGCTGAGATCCGCGTGCACCAGCTTGCACGACCCCCAGAGGATGCGCACGTAGCTGAACAGGTCCATGTACAGCCGCCGCAACGTCGTCCCGATGTCCTCGATCCCCTCGCTCGCCCAATCGACGTCTTTTAAGCGCGGCGCCGGCCATCCTCGCGAGTTCCCCACGAAGCTCATCACCAGCACGTGGCTCTTCAGCATGATCGGATCCGGCGCCGGCACCCCCCCGGCAATCAACCGCTTCAGATTCCGCAGCTCCTTCTCCGCCCACAAGCGCACCATAGCCCGGTGGTTTTTCTTCGGATGCGATTTCTGCAGCCGGAAATCCCCCGTCACGTACCGCTCCCGGTCCTTGAACACGAGGATCGCTGTCTTGTACACCTTGATCGCGCGGTGGATCGGCTGCGGTTCGGAGGCGCCGTCGCTCCCGCTGGGGTACAGCACGGCATGGTAGACGTTCGCTTCCTTCCCCGTGCTCACGCAGCCATTGATCTCCGAGACGATGCCGCGGTTAATCAGCTGGAGCAGGATCATACGGGTGCGCGGGTCCAGGGCCTGTTCGACGGTGGCGCGGTCGGCGCGGTCGGCGCCCGTGTGGGCAGCACGGAGGTTGTTGTAGAGGTGGTTGACGTTGAGTTTCGGGGAGAGGTGGGAGAGCGAGGAGATGTGGTCGTTGAGGTTGGCGGTGGGTCGCTGGGGGTTGGCGGAGGGGCGGTTATACGCCTTGGTGAAGTCGGCGGGGTCGGTGGAGGATAGGTCTTCAGCGGTGATTTCTGGCTCCGAGTCGTAGTCGTAATCTTCCTCTTCCTCGTCCACCGATGGATCTAGGAGACGGTCTTGTATGGTGTCGGCGCGGGCGTCCAGATCCTGATAGCCTTCGTTCGGCGCATACTGGTGGGGGGGCTGGAGCGCCGCGGCGGGAGATGGGTCGGCCATTTTCCTTTGAACGGAAGACTCCCTGGCGATTGAGGAACTGGTCGTCAGAAGGTGGGATACAGTCGAAGTGTTCACTTGTTCTGATCAGGGAATCGTATCGCCAGGATCAGACAGGAATATTCCGTATGTCACAGCGAATTTCCATGGTGGGGTTCTAGAATTTCGACAGGGTTTGGCCATGGGGTTGTGATGCCTGACAGCCTAACGGCCTTAAAACTGAAACAGAAATGCGACATTTTCCACGTGATCACTCATGGGGTTGGAAGGATGCCTTGGTGCCTTGATACCTGCGTCTGCGTCTGCGTCTCACGTCTACATCCACAGCGTGGGAGCGTCTCCTAGAAATTCAACTTGTTCAGCTCATCTTTCCAATTTGAATTTATACCATTTCTTGTCCCTCCGAACATCTCAACAAACAGCCAACCCAACCGTCGTCAGCCGTCAGCACAAGGGTGACAAGACGCACCAGCCGATTGTTGTCAGACCGTTGTGCCTTGCGTGGGTGGTGCGCGATGTCAGGGTATGTGGCTAATAGACGCTTGTGCGTGCCAGATGCCCCCATCGCCCACCGTTAGCCCATCCTTGTCCTCCTGGTTCATTTCAGCTTTAATTCAGCACCTGGGGAGTGGGGAGCGTGTGCCAGAGTCGTGACTCGTGAGGCTGCTGGTCGACTTTTGCAATTTAGACAGTCGGGCAGTCGATTTCCAGGTTGGTTTCTAGATGGGTTGCAATTGTTTGGGACCGGTATGGTAAGAGAACCGCTCTCCAACAAACGCCAGACGCGTCCAATGTAATTAAGTAAGGCGTGGGATCCAAACAAACCACCCGTTCCCGCGAGCATTAAATCAATACCGTCGTACTACGTACATAGCAATGCATTTCTGATGATTCCTGCACGGTGATCATTGGCCGTGGTTGGCGATAGCAAATATTGCAGCTAAAAGCAATAAGGGGGTGTCCCTGGCTCCGACCATCTAGCCAATCACTCGCCCCAACCATTGCTCCTCACTTGACAAGTTGACAGCCGTCTCAGCATCCTCGTGCTTCATCCTTCCTTCATCGTCTCCTCTCCGTGATTGTTCGTTTCTCCTCACATCGCTGTCATTGCCCCGACCACTGTCACTCATTGCCTCCTGGCTTTCATCTGTTTATACCATATGCAATTGTGAGCGTGTCTTCCACCACAAAAATCCTCTTCATCCTCGTCGTCTCACCCTCCAACCGCCAAACACCGCGCTCCACCACTTTTTTGGTCCCTGACTTCCTTTGTCCTTCTTCGCCGTTACACAATCCATTTCGACCACTTATGACCTGAGCACGAGCAACTTTACCCTTTCTGGACCCAGTCGCTCTCCATGCTGTTGTCATAAGAATTATTCCAGGATCAGGGCATTGAAGAGCGAAGATTCCCTGAACCAAACCGTCCTGGTCCTTCTTTTCGACCCGTCCGCGCCGCCGATCTGAATTAATATGAGAGTGGACGCGCTCCCTCTCTAATTCATATCAGACCTTCCGGTACTGGGTCTTTTGCTCGCGAGAAACACGCGATGACGACCGTTTCTGCGCAACCGATTCCTGTTCACACTACTATTTCGAGTCAATCATCCTGGGATTACGCTGTTCCCGTGGAACGTGAGGTAAGCAGTGGGACATATTATCTTCACCAGGGCAATTCCTACCCAGAGCGCTCAATCCTGTCACGGTGCAATTGTTGCTGCACTGCATCGCGTCTAAACATTTGGCATTTTGGGCCGCACTAGGTCACATAGCCAGCCCCATTTGACATTGCTAACGCTACAAGTAGAACATCGATTCGGGTGATACCAACCCGTCCGAAACACCCATAGCGAATGGTGCACCGCGTCAACCTCTCATGCAACACACCGGAACCAACGAACAAAGGCCAAACAGGTCCGATACCCTCGAATCAAATCTCTCTACAAGTACGACAAACGGAAAGCACCTCGCTCAACACGCCCCTCGATCGAACCCCGTTTCCAAGAAACACAGCAAATCAAGCATGGGAAGTGACCCCGACGGTTTTGGGGATCTTTATAAGGCTCCCTCGGCGGAGGCACGAAACCTTCCGCACTCGGCCGATCATGGAGGGAAACGAAAGCTATCGAGCAGCTCAAAAGGCATGTCGCCGAATTTATCGCAATCCAGCTCTGCCCCGATCCCTGGCGGGCTCGGAGCCGCCTTTGATCACGACTTCTGGATCCATCGGGATAAGTTGGCCCAGATTGAAAGCCGGGAGCTGGAGGAGGCGGGATTCCGCTTGCCGGCGAGCCGCTCTGGAAGCCGGTCGGCAAGCAGTTCGCGGAACCGATTTCATGACCATGGGGATGAGATAAACGGAGAGCCAGGGCATGGTCGTGAACGGGAGGAAAAGAAGCAAAGAAGGATCTCACCCATCCCTGCGGAAGACGAAGCGGAAGATGGGGCAATCGACTTCGAACTACGCACGCCAGAAGAGGTAGCTGCCGATATGGTCGAACCGGAATCCTGGGGAAGTTCTCCCTATCCGAGCCGAATCCTCCGACCAAGCACATCTAGAATCCCCATTGCAAAGATGTCTCCCGTCCCAGTGTCTTCGGATATGGTCGATCGAGACTCTCCGCTTTCGCGCAGTCGCAATGGATCCGGAGCCTGGGGATCGATGGACGGCGGCGTCGCATTCCCTAGGAACGGCCATAGCCGTGCTCGGAGCCGGAGTGCCGGAAGTCAAGTTCTCCTGGACGATGCTGAATTGCAGACGCCTACGGACTCTCCCCCGCGGAGGAAGACGACCGTTTCTCCTGGCCAATCCCCTTCCTCCAGCCCACCACGAGCCAATAAGAAAGGGTCCGTGACTAAACGGGGAATTCCTTCCGCATCCAAACCCCGCGTCGTCTCGAACACGAACCGCGGCGCCAAATCCCCCGAAAAACGCCCCGGCACCTCGTCCGGCCGTCCGTCCACCTCGCACGCGGCCCCCGAAGGCGACCCCCCGTGGCTCGCGTCCATGTACAAGCCCGACCCCCGTCTTCCCCCCGATCAGCAAATGCTTCCGACGCACGCCAAACGCATGGCGCAGGAGCGCTGGGAAAGCGAAGGGAAGACCGGGTCCGCGTACGACCGGGATTTCCGCCTACTCAATGCCGCCGACTACGCTCCTCCGGTGCGCAGCAGCGCGGGCAGCGCCGCCGAGATCAAAGGCGCTCACCGGGGTGCCGAGGCCGATGATGACGGGAGGAATATCGACCTGGAGTGGCCGTTGCCGTCGCCTACGTTGCCAAAAGAAGCCAACGGCAGCCCGCGGCCCGGCACGAGCGAGAGCCATGGCGGGTATAAAATCACGCCCAGCCTCCGAGGAGTGGCGGCTACCAGTCCTTCTATTGGGGGGTCGAAACTGAGTGCAGGACAGCCACAAGGATTGGATCTTAACCAAAGACCCGTGCGAGTTCAGGAGCCGGTGGACGATGAGAAAGCCGGGAAGAAAAAGGGCTGTACGTGCTGCGTGGTGATGTAAAGACTTGGGGCGCCGTACGTCCGATTTGTCCATACGCGATATGGCGCGGTCCCTCACCACGCGGATCCGGTCTCCGTTTCCCAACCGAACCTTCTCGACGACGAGAGGCTATTTTCGCTCCCCCCCATCGATGCACGCCATCGAATTTTCATTTTTATGATTCCCAACTGCGACTTTCATTCATGTTGCAGCCATGCCTTCCGAGCGGGTTTATTGGCACCCGGTGTCGCGGAGCGGAGGCGTACAATGGCGTTTGGCTTTCTGATTTCCTCAGTTGTTGTGGTCTGTGGAGCAAGCTCCTTGATTTTACGCGGGTCGCGTCATTTGGGTCGCGGTCGCATCCTTCTCTGCTGGACATAAGATACCAAGAAGATCAATCTACCATGTTAACTTTGCCGTGGTTGTGTGATTACTGATTCCTGCGCCGCGTGTTCTTATTAATCCCATCAATAAGTCGTCTTCATCCTGCGAGATTTCGAAGTTCGGACGGTGATGATGCTTCCGGTCCCGTACCATTTACCAGTCACATTCGGGCTTTATGGGTTACTGCAAGACTTGATATCTCGAATTGCCCTCCTTTGGTTAACGAAAAGATGGTTGCCAAGAGAGTTAGAATCCTTCTTTAATTGGTGCTATTTCAACAGATTAAGTTTAACCAGTTTCTGGATATCGGCAGGTCTTGCGGTATTGAGTTGACGTCGAGATTGGCGTCAGTTGATTGGCCAAGGTGATTCCTCAATATTGACTTGCCAGCCGCCCAAGACTCAATCATATCTACCTACCGGCATGTGCGCGGAGATCAGCCGTCGCGTCTTTTATTACAACATGATTCGATGCGTTGGATACTGAATTCCACAGTTATTTGACCATAATGCACTCTTGAATCCCATGTTATCCTCGAGTTCAGCAAGTGATGAAAAGGTCGATGTATGGACGGCAGAACGATGCGAGGCTCTCCTTCTACGGCTCTTAAGCCGGCTCAAGACCCTACGAGCAGAGAAGTCGAACAGCGATATAAATTCTTCTAAATTGATGCTGAAAAAGGATACGAGAGCAGCGGACACCTTGGACGCGAAACTTGAAGAGCCGGATTGGGTAGAACCCCGACATTTGAAACGAGGATATGGGAACGGCAAACGATCGATTCGTGGCAGCGCCGCTGGCCCCAAAGTATTACCTCCTCCTCGGCGTTCTATTCAGCGCCCTCGTCTTGAGCCTTGCTGTGGCAAGAATGGGACACTAAAGGGACCTGAACAACACAACTCGCAAGCAGTGATCGTTGCATTCGCGGCCATCCTTCGCGAAACATCCGAACATCATGGCAACGATGACACTATCGGCCAGGGCCAAAATAATCAATCCGGAAGGACGAACGAAACCCCCAAGACGGGCGCCAGGTCATTGTTCGCGATTGCTCTTAACCGAATCCCTTACGACGACCATGAATATGAAGGATTCGATGGCCCCTGTGGAATGTACTACTTCCTGGAGGACCAGTTCAGCTCTTCCCACGGATGGCCCGGTCTGAAGGCGGTTTTGCGAGCTCACTCCATCAAATTGATCGAAGAGGCGATTCGGTATGATTTTCCCCCGGCCACTGCCATATCGAGTCTTTCTTCGGTGCTTGGTGATCCAAATAAAAACTCATTACTCAATGAGTATGAAAGTCCGGGAATCAGCTTGGAACTGCTTAGGGCCTCCCATCGAGCCGGCCTCCATGACGTGGGCATGGACACTTTTCAACGCTGTGTCTTTCCCACGAACAATTGGTGTCCAGTGAAAGGGCTTCTAGCCCAGATTTCGCTGGGAGCTTTGGAATCCTTCACAGGTCCCATGTGCGTCGTGTATTGGAAGACATTCCTTAAACCTCTTCTCTGGAAGTCACACGAGCCGTTTGAGGCATGGACCGCATTACGGGCAATATTGAGATTCTCTTGGGATATCCCAAGTTCGTCGGGGGAGTATAAGCTATATGCCCATGAGAGAGACGAGCTTGTGGGATCGTTCCTGGCTGTGGTTAAGCACCGCATGTCGACCCTAGTAGCTGATTCGATGCTCTTCCACGTCAATTGCGAAAAGGAGCGACTCCAGGAAACCCAACAGAACCTCGAGATAACTATCTTAGACTTCGCTGGAGTGGAATGGGATAGCCTATGCGTTCCTGAATGCTGCATGGTCCTTGCTGTGTTTTGTGCAGGTCTCATTCTCCGAATACTTACGCGGCGGCCGCCACCGCATCTCTTCCCTCTCCCCATAGTGGAACTTGTGGGCTTACTCCATCAGCTCAGTAATAGGAACGGTGTACCAATGAATTTCCTGCCATCATTCATCAATGGGATCGCTTACGATATCGACCTATTTACCTCACCTCGATGGCGGATTCCCGGTCACAGGCACCTTGCAACAGGGCTGCTGCACATTGCCGGGATCCAATTGATTGAGCACGGCAAGAACAGCGATGGAGTTACGGACAGTGGTGACTCCGGGTGTACCATTGCGCAATCCGTTTTCCTCTGCAGACTTGCGCTTGATCTCATACTCGCGCGTTCAGTCATACGTTCAAACAAGGGGGATGACCAAGTCCTTCTGGATGTCATGAAACGATCCATACAAATGCACCCAACCATTGCAACGGAGCTTTGGACAAACATGGACACCAGCGAGACACATATCGCGACCCCAAGCACTCTGGAGAGGAGACGAATGGAATTCCTCAGTTATCGGTGGGAGTCGGGCGTTGATGAATGGGTCGCATCGACTCCGACCCGTTCGAGGAAAGATGCTTCCACGAAGACTACCAGAGAACCCCCCCCAGAGCAGCAAGAGCCAGCCCCAATTTCGCCCAAACCGTCAGATATAGGGCTAAGTCGACCAATTCCAGGTCTCGGTCGCGCTCGCCGTGGTAGCGTCCATGACTTCAAAGCAGCAGACGATATTCAGTCACCACTGCGAAAGAGACCCAAGTATCATGATGAGGAGGGGTTCGAGTTCAGATACGGACGTCGATCCAGTGTACAGGACACGAAAGAGCTATAAGATTCAGCACCCGTAGCTTCAACCGTTCAGGGTCAACGATGACATATTCCGGCACTCCTATACCTTTTCTTTAACCCAATTTAAAACCAAGGCCTCAATTCACTGGTCATAAACGGTGCGACTGGACCCAGATCTATGTGTCAAGGTTGCATTTTCTATAAGTACACCTAAATGCTTATACGTTGAGGCTATAACCACTGGCCGTCCGACTCGCCGCGTTCCAACGTTTATAAGCCTTGCGGCCCTCGTCCGCCCAGAAAACCAGGCTAGCAACGAGGAGCAGCCGGATCCAATCCAGGATCCCAATGGCCTCCGTCTGAAAAATGCTCTGCAGCGGCGGGAAATAGATGACTGCGCACTGCCCCACCAACGAGCCCGTCACCGCGTAGTTAAACATCTTGTTGCTCCCCTTCCCAACGATCGGCAGCTCACCGCGCAGCACGCTCTTCGCCTCGGAGCGGCACGTCAGCGCGTTGAACATGTCGAAGAGCACGAAACAAGTGAAGGTCATGGTGGTGTCCCGCGCGGTGACGACCTGTCCGTCGGCCATCTCGAGGATGTAGGTGGAGAGTGTGCCGAGCATAATGATGAGGGAGGACTGAATCACGCGGCGGAGGAGTTGGGGGGTAAGGACGCGCGCGTGTCGGGAGCGGGGGGGGAGTTTCATGACGGCGGGGTCTACGGGTTCGACGCCGAGAGATTGCGCTGGGGGACCGTCCATTAGGATGTCTACAGTCGTGGTTAGTGGACGTCTCCAACAAAGACGTCAGCGAGACGTACTTATCCATAGGATTTGCATGGCGTTCAACGGATTTTTGAAGCCCGCGACCGTGCTAACCATGACCAGGCCAAGGGCCGCCGCGCTGGTGCTCAGCTGGAATGTGAGGAAATTTTGAATGTTGTAGAAGATCCCTTTGCCCTCCTCTATGGCGTTCAAGATCGTAGAGAAATCGTCATCCGTCAATATCATGTCCGCGGCCTCCTTGGCCACGTCGGTGCCTAGACGGCCCATGCTCACGCCGATGTCCGCCTTTTTCAGCGCCGGAGCGTCATTCACGCCATCGCCGGTCATGGCAACGACGTCTCCTCGAGCCTGGAGCGCCCGGACGATCTTCATCTTGTGCTCCGGGCTCGTGCGGGCGAAGATCGTGGTCGTGCCGATAGCCTGGCTGAGCTCTTCTTCGCTCATCTGATCCAGTTGGTCGCCTCGAAGCACGGACGGACCAATGGCCGAGTTGAAGTTTAACGGTATGCCCAGTTTCTTGGCAATGGCTACGGCGGTATGCTCTGCATCACCGGTGATCATGATGACTCGGACTCCTCCTGCGAGAAGTCGCCGAATGGATCGGTCAACGTTGGGGCGCGGAGGATCATTCATACCAACAAGCCCGGAAAAAGCGAGACCCTTATACAGGTCTTCGTCGCTATGGCTCGCCTGTGTCTTATCCCTGGGGTCGGGCAATAATTGCGGCGTGGAATACCCGCTTAGGTTGGGTCTTTGAGCACTAGAAGGTGAGAGCTTCCCGCTCTTCTTGGGGCCGCTGGCAAATCCTAAAACCCTTAGGCCTTCTTGCGCCATCTTCTCGGCTGCCTTGATCGCTTCCTCTCGCCTTGCTTCATCTAGTATCACTTCCTTTCCGTCCGTAGTGATGTAGGTATCGCATCGTAAGAGGACTTGTTCGAGGGCCCCTTTCGCATACGCAACATCGTAGCCGTTGGGATTGTCGGGGCCAGGGTGGATCACACAACCCATCCATTTCCGCTCAGAACTAAACGGGGTCTCGTCCCGACGTGGGCCGATCCGGTCTCGCACGTCTGCCTCCCCGAACGCGTCGAGGAGATCTAAAAGCGCAACGTCGGTGGGCTGTCCGACCCAGCGACTCTTGGCAGAGGATGGATCACTTGCAGAAGACGACAGGATCGCAGCGGAGGCCGCAGAGGCCGGCGTGCTGGACGATCCGGACATGAGTCGCCCATTATTAACAATATTTCCGATGCGAAGGATGGTTCGCGTGGCAAAGTCGAGGTCGGACGTGGAGAGGGATTGCTGCTTGGCGCTGATGGAAATCGGTTCGGACGTCGCACCAGGCGTGAAATGCCAAATTTTGGTGACGGTCATATGGTTCGTGGTCAACGTCCCCGTCTTATCGCTGCACACGACATTCACGCTCCCGAGCGTCTCGACGCTGGGCAAACGACGGACAATGGCCCCGCGTTTCGACATTCGGAGGACCCCAAGCGCGAGCGTGACCGTCACGATGATGGGAAGGCCTTCTGGAATAGCGGCGACGGCCAAGCTCACGCCGATGGTGAACATCTCAAGAAATTCCCACCCTCGCCACACCCCCAGGAGCATGATGAAGGCGATGACGGCGAAGGACAGATAACTCAGTTCTTTGCCGAGCCGGTCCATGGAGAGCTGCAGAGGGGTCCGAGGAGACTCAATCTCCTGTAAACTGGCAGAGATGGCACCGAACTCGGTCGACCCGCCCGTGGCGATCACAATACCTGACCCATGCCCACTCCGTACCAAGGTCCCCATGAATGCGATGTTCGTTTGATCGTTTAAGCGAATATCGGCGCCGACCGTCCCGGCAGCTGGCGAGGCATATATGGAGGCAGTACCGTTTGGCGAAGGTTCCCGGGATACGGTAGATGATGCGTGGCTTACAAGAGTGGCGGGTGATTTCGAAACCGGCTCGTTTTCTCCGGTCAGATTCGACTCGTCGATGGAGAGGTCGGCACTGTGTGTAATGCGAATGTCGGCAGGGATCCGATCGCCGGTATGGAACAGGACGAGGTCGCCTGGCACGAGTTGAGAGCCGGTAAGCGTGGTGGAGGTGGCCTCGGCGGCTTCGAGCGATTTGGCAGTGTCCTGAATTTCATCGTCTTCTCCTTCTCTTCCTTTTGGCACGCCTGGAGTGGTTCTCGCTGATCGGTCAGGACGAATCGCGCCATCCGCACGAATAACGTGTGCGAAGTGCGGGACCAACTGGTTCAACGCCTCGAGACTCTTCTCGCTTCGATATTCCTGCACGAAACCGACCGAGACGACGATTGTAACTGCGACGGCTATGCTGATGGCATCATCATAGTTTCCCATCAAGAAGCTGATGGCGGCAGATCCAAGGAGTAGCAATATGAGGGTCTCCTTGAATTGCTTGAGGAATCGAAGCCATAGTGGCTCCGGCTCTTCTCGAGGAAGCTCATTCGAGCCATATACATGGAGGCGAGAGACGATTTCGGACGGGGAAAGCCCATGCGTAAGTGAGGTTCGAAGACGTAGGGCTGTCTCTGATGGTGTGAGTATTGAGTAGGATGAGGTAGCAGTCTGGCAATCTGTTAGCCGTGTCGGTTGTGCGGATGCTCTTGATGAGGCTCCTACCGACGGCCTTCTTAGCCTTTCAGCACGCGAACCCGATCTCGACGAAGTCGTAGAGTCTATCTTCGGAGTTGCGACTCGCCCATTAGCAAGGGAGAGATGCTGCAAGGCGATTCCCGGAGTCGCCGTCGCTGACATGGTGGCATCATTCAACCCGCGCCTGGAACGATGAAGGACCAGACAAGCCCTTCAGGTGTGAAGTTCGTAGACAATCGATGGTAGATTCAAAAGGACGGTAGTATTAACATCCAATGGTACGTGCGATCGATCATGACGGACGTGGGTTATTTACAGCGAGAAAAGTAGGGTTATGGACAGTTGTTTAGACTTTAAACTCGACGTCTCTCCACAGTCCACCTACAGCAGTAGTTGTATTGAGACATCCCTGTTAGGTTCAAGGGCAAAGCTGGAGTGAGCTATGAATTCCACAGCTAGACCTAGAACAGCACCGGTATTGGAAAAGGGGACAAGTTTAAACTAGTACGATTGAAACACCTGGAAAATACAGAATACTGTATGGAATTGCTCGGCCTCACGCATCTTGAATCTTGACGACTATCGGAATGAATCCAATCGATAGAGAAGCCGAGTTTTTTTACTGCGTTACGTCGGTTCAGCTGTCGCGGCATGAAGGCTTAAGGCATTAAGGCACCAATATAGATATCGTGATTATGTCAGCAAAGTTGATGCAGTCATGCAGTTCACGTGACACGGCCCAACCTCTCCAATAGATGAATCCACCATTGATCATCCAATTCATCCGCGACATCCTCCCACCCTTCACATTGTCCACCCCATCTCTGGTATCGAACTTCTTCCTCCATTTCCACCCCTCTATCACCATTTTTGCATATTAAACCCCCTGGCCATGCTCTGCGATCCACACTGATCCGATCTTGAGAGCTACAAAACTCCATCCACTTTCTGCGCGTCCTCCCAACTAGGCCCACCTAGCTCGGCGCGTCAGGAATCAAAACAACTGCGCCGAGTCGTCCACCGGGTACAGCACCGCATGCGAGGGCGTTTCCCGCGCAAGACCACCCCAGGAAGACACATACGCGTCTAGTACCACGGGAAACCGACCGCCAACATGTTCTACTCCGAGACCTTGCTGTCCAAAACTGGACCTTTGGCGAGAGTGTGGTTGGCTGCCAACATCGAACGAAAGCTCAACAAGAAGGATGTTTTGAGCGCCGGGATTGAGCGAAGCGTCGACGCGATCGTAGACCAAGGCCAGGCTCCTATGGCCCTTCGACTGAGCGGTCAGTTATTACTTGGCGTGGTTCGGATATACAGCCGGAAAACCAATTACCTTTTCGATGACTGCAATGAGGCCATTACCAAAATCAAGATGGTAACTTTGATCATGAAGCTGGTAAAACTCTTACTGATTGAGGATCATAGGCATTCAAACCAGGAAATGTCGACCTCCCGGTCGATCAATCTCACGCCGTCAATCCGGCCACCCTGACATTACCAGATGTCATCACAGAATTAGATCTCCTCGCTCCTATGCCAGATCCAGATCTCCTTTTTGCTGACCCCCTCCCAACAATAACTGGAGCACAGCGCGATCCGACACTACTAGATTGGGGCGCGAGCCAAGTGCTCACCGAAAGTTTGGACCGATCGCAAATGGCTTTGGAACCTCTACCCCTCGACGACGACGGACTTATTCTGGATATTGGGGATGGTCCGGATGATACCGCTTTCAGCATTGAACGGGGTCGACGGGCTGCTCCCGAGCGTGACCTTTCGGACGAGTTTGGTGACAACGACGCACCAAGACTGTACGACGACGACCTTGATTTGGATATTGGAGACGGACCTTCGAAACTGGGCGGCGATATGTCATTGCTTCCTGGCGATGACGGCGATATTGCAATGGGCGGCCTGGACGATGTTCCGATGCAATTGCCATCCGACGATGCTACACATATGACCCTGCCCGGCCACCGTCGAGATTCTCACTCTCCGCTTTCTTCCATTGGAGCATCCATGGAACGCGAACTCGAGGCCTCGTTCAGACCGTTTGACGATGCCACCCGCCTCTCCTTCGACCCGGACGAAACTGCGCTTTTCGCCCCGAATCGCGCGAAGAAGCGACGCGTGTTGCCTGCCGATGCCACCACTGAGCTTTCAAGCAAATATATCAAGGAGCTACAAAATGATCGCACCCGGATCCTGAAACCCGCGTCATTCCTGCCACGCGATCCGTATCTTCTAGCGCTCATGCAGATGCAGCAGCAAGGCGCGTTTGTGTCCACCGTGCTTGGCGATGGTCGGATGAAGGGTTGGGCGCCGGAACTCCGCGATCTTTTCTCCGCCGATGCGATCCGCAAAAGTGGTGACCTGAAGCGGAAGCGGGATTCCGGCGTCGCCGATCTGGAAGACATGCCGCAGCTTGAAATTCCTTCGGAAGGTAACGAAGACCCATTTGGGCTGGAGCATGCCGACCCGACCCTTCGTCTTGACTCGGATGGTGTGCGACCGTACGACGAGGAGGATCAAGGCCTGGCAGCATTCGGCGGTCAAGAAGACACGTTCGATGACACCACCATGCCCATTCTCCACCCGGCCGATGCCGGCCCTCTCGCCTTGAGCACGACCCACGCCGTCCATCTCCTACGCGACCGCTTCGGATCCTACGACCAATCCGCCTCCCCCTCCAGCCAGAAGAAGCAATCCATCCTCTTCAACGAGCTGGCCCCCGAAAACCGCGCCACTGCCGCAGAGGCCACGAAGATGTTCTTCGAGGTGCTGGTCCTGGCGACGAAAGATGCGATCAAGGTCGAGCAGGTCCACGATGTGCTCGACGGTCCCATTCGCATCCGTAGTAAGCGCGGGCTGTGGGGCGACTGGGCGGAGAAGGGCGCGGGTGGGGAGATGGACGCGCAGGGCCAGCAGGAGGGCGAGGCGGTCGCGTGAATCTGAGGACGGCGGTTTGGTTTCGGATACCCGGCGTCTTTGGAGGAGGTTAAAGAATGGATTATGAGCGTTTCTGGAAAAGACCTGGGAAAGGGTCGAGGAGAACGGGGTCATTTATTTCTTCGTTGGGTTTGAAGGTCGTGAGAGGCATGGCTGCGCTCGTATACCACTTGACCGAGTATTTGTTACTTCCTTTGCGATCTGTTCGCTGCCCGAAACGATCTTCCGGTTGGGCAAAGCGGTTGGTTCATTTCATTCTGTCGGGGCCCGGCTTCGTTTAGGCGGGACTTCGATTTGTATGGTATCCTTAGCCATGCATAATGATTAGACGGTTCCATTCATTTACTACTTACTTAAGAACAATTGCGCGAGACACGTCACGATCGGGCATAGCAGCTAAGGGCCCAGCGCCTGTATACGGTATGTCATCATTCAGCAGTTCGGCAGTGTCGAATTTCTGACTTATTTACTAGCAGATTCAGTAGATTCACCAGTGCCCTATCTTCATATGAATCCTTTCATTCTGTCCTGTAGCTCTTCACTTTACGTATTGCTCGGCAAGTGCTCCTTGTTACTCTCAATTGTCCGATGCTTTGCTCTTCCCAGCTGCCCTGCTCTTTCTAGAACTAAAATCGAAGTTCTCTGGACGAGGAGCTGAAAGCGATGTCCTGTCGTCCTGATGATCTAACCTGAACTCTGCTTCTTAAGTCTCGGGTGGATTGAATGTGAGTTTTTTGGAGAGCGTATCGCAATTTCCTTCACGTCTGGAGCTCGATCGGAAAGTACGGGGCGAAATTTGATGTTCTGAGTTGAAGTCCTTCGGATTCTGTTGCATGAAGTTGATTTCCTTCTCGTTCAGCTCCTTTCCTTTTATCACCTTGTGCCACTCTCTCTCTTCTGACCATGACTCGATTTGCTACGCTCGCCGCCATTGCAGCTTGTGCGGCCGCAAGTTATAGTGGCAATCTTAACTATCTAAGCCCGTCCAAGCGCCACGCTGACCTTGGAATCGATATTCCAAAACTCCATAAGCGCAGCCTCGACAGCACGACGAGCTCATGGGGTCTCAGTGCTCTTACCTTCACTCACGGGGTCGCCTCGGGCGATCCGTACGCGGACTCGCTCATTCTGTGGACTCGCGTTGCGCCGGGGATGGAAAGTGACAGGTCCAATGTGGCCGTATCGGGCTATGCTCCGATGTATAATCACGACACCGAGGAGTATGTGAAAGCTTCCGCGTATCCAATCTGCGTCGAGTACGAAGTCTCGCAAAGCAAGGACATGAGACCAGTTGTTGACCGAGGAAGAGCATATACATCCTCAGATATTGATTACACGGTGAAAGTTGGTACCACCCGTTTCTCCAATAGAAGGGGTTCCTAATTTGGATGATATAAGGTCGAAGCAAAACAGCTTCAGTCATGGACCACATACTACTACCAGTTTGCAATCTGCAATTCGGAAAAGAAGAGTCCCATCGGAAAAGCAAAGACGCTGCCTCGTCCCGATGAGCGACTGCACTCGATCAACATCGGCGTCTTCTCCTGCAGCAACTATCCGAACGGTTACTTCAACCCATATGGGACAGCAGCACGAAACAATCGCCTTGATCTCTTGGTCCACCTCGGCGATTACATCTACGAATATCGCCAGGGAGTGCTTGGTCGTGATCCTCGAGCGACCGATCCCCCCAAGGAGCTCTTCTCCCTGTATGATTATCGACAGCGGATCGGACAATACCGAACGGATCCGGACCTGTTGCTTCTGCATCAGAGCACTGCATGGATTACGACATGGGACGATCATGAGGTGGCGAACAATGGTTACCGGGACGGTTTTTCCCGCATGGATAACATCGAGGACTCGTTTGTGAAGGCCGGTGGTGTTAGCGTCGACCAACGAAAGATGAATGCTGTCCGAGCCTACTTTGAGTGGATGCCAATTCGGTGAGTCTGCTTGGGTCTTGGAAGCTATCTGTATATTTTCCAGGAGCTGTTAGCATGGCCGATGAATAGAAATAACGCGCCCAGCATTCATTGACAGCATTCCAGCCAGGTCGATATGGATGATAACCTGAGGATCTGGCGAAATTTCGCTGGAGGAGACCTCTTCGATCTGATTATGCTCGACACCCGCAACTACGATCGAAGCATCACGACGCTGGGTATGCTGCTTCCATAGTGAGGTGTACTATCTCTAACCCTCCTAACAGATGGGAACGACGACTATATTCATGCCATCAGCAACGATGCTGGGAGAAGTTTGATGGGTTCGGCACAAGAGAACTGGTTTTATAAACAGCTTTCAAACTCCAGCGAGCGGGGTGCGACGTGGCGTATCATCGGTGATCAGATCATCTTCTCGCGTGTGAATATCTCGTCCTCGTTTGGTACCCTCGAAAATCCATATAACGGCGATCAATGGGATGTGAGTATCCCGTCCGTTCTTTGCCAAGCCGCCCCTGTCACTGACAACGCTCAAGGGCTACCAAGCCAACCGCAACCGAACTCTCCATCACCTCTATTCTAATAACATCGGCAACAATGTGTTTCTTGCCGGGGACAGCCATGCCAACTGGGTCAGTGATATCGTGTGGTTGGACGAGAAGCCTTATGACCAGGCCAGTGGCGAGGGTGCCATTGGCGTCGAATTCGCTGTCACGGCCATTTCATCGACCGGATACGGCAGTTCCATAGGGGAGTCCACTCGGCAGGCAAGCACACTGATCCGCGACAATCCGGAATTGTGGTGGACGGAGGGATACTACCGTGGATACGTGGAGCTCCAAATCAGTCATGAGAAAGTCAACGCCAAGTTCTGGGGTTCGCTGAGTGTGGCGACTAGAAACCCATATGAACTGAGCCTTGCGAATTTCACCGTCCAGGCGGGAGTCAATCATCTGGAGCGACCGGTTGGAGGTGGAAGAGTGGAAAGCGGCGTGCTTCGAGGTGGTGAAGCGGTGTCGACGAATTTTTCAAAAGATACGGCAACGGGAGAATGGAGTGTGCAGAATGATTTCACAAAGATGTACATTACGTACACCTCCGCGGCATAATGTCTGAGATGTATCCGTCTTTTCTTACACTCTCACCGAAGGGCAATTTCGTGGCCAGATAGGGCTGAGAGCTTTATCATGCTTGAGACATGGCTTTAATTTGAATATACTATTGTCGGGTTTCCTCTCTTCCTCTCAATAACAACGGCGCCTGTGAGATATCCCCTCTAGCCAAAGGTCCCATTGTGCGACTCATCCACATCCACCTACTCCACCTCCACTGGCTCCCCGTCCCACCGGTATTCGTCACTGCGAAAGTTATCCTGTGCCGCGTCCAACTTTTGTTTCTTCGAGACCGCATTCTTCCTCGGCCTCCCGGCCACCGCGGCCGTTCGGATAATCAAGTTGACCGGCGAATGGCCTCGGACGAACGCGTTCACCAAGTGGGATATTCGCACCGTTCCGGACGCATCGATGAGAGGGACTTCCTCCATGTAGAATTCCGAAGCGTCGATATCGCTGGGTGCGGGGACGCAGACTTTCAATGCCCGTCCCCTCCACGTCTCAAGTCCGCTCGCAACCCGACATCAGTCAACGAGAGAGGCGCCGTCGATGTTAGAGATCTTAAGGATGCTGTTCACTCCACGTCGTTGGAGCTCGTTGACGGTCCACGACTGGAGGAATCGGGCGGTTTCCGAGTACAGGTAAATGCTCGTCATCGACTCGTCGCAGGGGGGAGGGAGGACATGATTAGACAAGGTGGTATTCGACACTAAGCCCATGATGGAGTAGTAGTGACTGGTCTCTAAGGTAATGTATCGGCGTACGTCTTGGGTCTTTGGGAAGTTGAGAAACGTACCAGGTTATGGACGCTTCGTGCGGGACGGACTGCCCAATCCTAGTGATTTCTTGGTTCGTGTCATGGTGAATTAACTTGTCATGGTTTGGCTGTCCTGTATCCAAAGAGAAATTGCGGTTATCCCCAGGAATTGTGCATTGTTCATGGGTGTTGTATGAAACAGGAAATGTACTGTTTGTTTTTACGACTCGAAACAATCTTGTGAATGGATTCGAAGCGGTCGTGTGAACGTGACCAGAATATTCATCATAATGCCCATCGGGCCCCGCTAAGACAGCACTTGGGCCGCGAGAGATAATATCCTAAATTGCCATCTCCCAGCTCCTTTCACCTCAAAGACGGGGCTCGACAAGTGCACTCAGGGCAGTGGTAGCCGTCACTGAACTTGCGGGTTACACCTTGCCATCATAACCGCAGTGTTATCAGTCATCTCGATCCTTTTCCGCAAAAAGAATTTTACCCCCAGAAGATTCTGGACTGCGGACCAATGCAATTCAAATGATAGACGCCGAAACGCTGCCGAAACCAATAACGACATGCCCTGGCGGCTCATTACTCTTTCCCTCTCAACACTTCTTCGAGGATATCTCCTAACTCCTCAATTTTGTCTGAGAGCACTTCAGTCCCCGGTTTCACTTTATCAACAGCAGTTTTGCCAACATCGACGACTCGCTTAGCCACATCGACCGCGTCATCCTTCAATTTTTCTCCGGCCTTTTCCACGGGGAGTCTCCGAAAGATTCGCAAGAGGAAGAAGTACGACTGAATCACCAGGGAGTGAATTCGCGCTTTGGTCGCCATGGTCAGGCCGTGGCCAAGGAAGCTTTTGAGCAGTTCTCCTGAAACACCTTTGTAAAGGCCGGAGGGACCCTCTTCGATGATGATCTCGTATATGGCCGCGAAGACGTTGAGTCCAGGGTACGAGAGGACGCGGAGCAATTGGTTGTACCGCGTGGTCAACTCTGGCGACTTCTCTTTCTTGGGGTCGGCCCGTTTTGAGTCACGAGATAGCCCGAGCTGCGCTCGAGTCTTCGCGAGGGCGACGGGGTACGTCACCAGCGATGCGAGAGCCTTGGCAACCGCTGCGATCAGGAATGTGGCCCTGGCAGGTGGATTCTCACGTTTTGACCTCGGGACGGTTACGCGAAGCAGGAAATTGTGAAGAATGAACGTAAGAGAAGGATTGAGAGTAAGGATTAGACTGTAGGGATATCCGGCCCAGAATGCGGATAATCCCGAGTCTTGCCGTATCTGCTTTGCGGTCTGCAACGTGGACATGTTCGCAGCTATAGAATTCGAATTCTTCGTCGCTTGTTGTCGTGTGACCACGGTCTGCAGAGGGGTGGTGAAGAGGCGGGAGAAAGCCCCAGCCCCCATGCCGATGAGGAGCTGCTCGGCGACGGAGAGCCGCTTGGGGTTCGAGCTCACGCCCTGCGCTACATGCGCTCTTTGGCGGGATTGTTGGAGGAAATTGTAGGCGAGGAAGAAAAGAAACGAATCAAGGACGGTTTTCGCGGTATCTGGCAACAGACTGACATAGAACGCTGAGAAGCCTCCATCTTTGTATATTTTAACGGCCTCGGCTACAATCGAACCGTCTTCTACATCGTCCGTGTCGCCGTTGTCTCCGTCCGGGCTGGATTTCCGGCGTTTGGCTTGTAGCCTAGTAATGATGAGTTCGAGGGGGTAGATGATGACGCGAGAAAGGGCGGCACCGATGGAGCCGGAAACGGCATGGCCTAAAGCTGGAAGCGCGCCTCCAGCATCGGGAATCGAATCTATAGCCTCTTCCTCTTGTTCGAGATGGTAGAGGGTAAAGGCATCCTACAGTTGGTTAGATGGACTTTATAAGCTGAATGGGAGGGACCATACGAGCTCAGGAGTATAGTCGGTCATGGTGAGTGTAGGGATCTCTTTCTGCAATTCGTATAGCTGGCGTTACATGTTATAAAAGGACTTGGAGAGATCAGTTGGTATGCTTGATCATCAAGATGATGATGAGGCCATTTCTCGGACGATGACACTTGCAAGATGATGTCGACGATCCACTTCCCATCGGCTAGACATGTGCTTGAATGGTGGGAAGCAGGGGGTTCCTAGTAATATGAGATGGAGCGGGGTGGAAACAATCAGATGGGATCGAGACTCGCGTAAATGTGATGGCCTGGTTGTTCTACGAGGGACGGTCATTTTTCTAATATTCAGTTACATAAATAAGGAATTTTCCTCTTCCATGATGCTTGTTCTCCTTCAAAATAGGGATAGTATTTTGGAATAGCATCTACATGTCCATAGGATCAGGTGCTCCCAATCGTGACGTGAATGGACAAAGGGTGAGGTGTACATCCACTCTCCATCTTTGCCTCGAGCGTACTATTCCTATATTTACCTACCTGTTGCTGGTTCAAATTCATAAATGATGGAAGATGTGGAAGTTGTGGTGACGGGCTACGGCGTGCGGGGTTCAACCATCTCCTTGCATAAAAACACAGCTGATTGCTAGTGCCAGCCATTTCGCGACCTCCAGGAGAACGCGTCGTTCAAGATCGTCTCCGGGTTGCCCGACAGGATCGAAAGATATGGCGAGCGCATCCGGCTCAGGAAATATCAGAGCCCGATCCCGGTGGCGTATAGTGCGGTTCTCCCGCTCGTTCCGCGGCTCTACCGAATGTATCCCAAGGTGGAATACTTCGTTCATGTGGGCGTCGCCGGCGAGGACGTCGAGTATCGTGTGGAAACCCGGGCAAGAAAAGGCCCATACGAGGCCAAAGACGTCGATGGACGGTATTTCAAGCCTCCTCAGACAAAGGAGTGGGCGGAATTGCCCAAGGAGGTCCATACAAGTATCAATGTTGATCGAATTGTGAAGGCATTGCAGCATCAAAAGTAAGCAGGCTCGACGTTCGAGATGTTCACATGCTGATTCCAGTCATAGGAATCTCAAGATCTATGTATCGGACGATGCGGGCCTCTATTTGTGCGAGTTCATCTTCTACAATTCCTTGGTACATTCACAGAGGCTGAGCAGAGACGGAAGGCATGTCAAAGGCATATTTTTCCATGTCCCGTCGGGTTGCTCAGCAGACTTGATCCGTCAAGGTCAAGATTTGCTCCTGCAGGTAATCGAGGAGATGGTTAGATTGGAGCGAAGGGATAAGAAGACCGGGAAGTCTAGTGGAGCTCGACTCTGAAGTTATGGCGATTATGAAGGCGCTTTGGTTCCTTTCTAGGACCAGCATCTGTTGATATATACGTGAAATTTGAAGAAATATACCCGTGGCAGACGTTGTCAATGTGTCAATGAGTCAACGTCATCGGGATGCATGTTTTATATTCACCCCTGACTGTCAGGAGGGATGAACTAATGATCCTGTAGGCTGTAGCTAATGACCCCGCTAATAAGTAATAATTCCATCTGATCCACTGATTGGGTGGAGTGCAGTGGAATGGAGGCGCCGCTAATTCCCTTAGGTGCTGCAAGCCTTGATGATTGATCGAAAGAATTGAATAGCTGCATGTGTGGTGAACTGTGAACTGTGAACTGTGAACGACAACAATCCCCATCCCTCACGACAATCTCAGCTGGTGCAACCTGAAAGCTGTGAAGCTCCATATGCTGTCGGGTCTGGTGATGGCTTTCTATATTACCTTGCATCATTCCTCCAGCAGCAAAGTACTTGGCCCTCTTTTTTGAACTGCAGATACTTAATTCTAATGCTTGCTCCTTTCCCTGATCCCTCCTTTGTCTATCCCCACCCTATCGACCGCATCTTCTCTGACGGTGCACCTCTGCTTCAAGGACATCCATAATCGTAGCCATGGCTATCGCACATTCATTGCGTTTGTACTTTGTCGCTGTGTTGCTCCTCCTCGTGTGTATGTGATACAATTTGCGATTCCTCTTCTGATAGTCCATTTCGCTAACAAGACCGGCAGCATGGGCAGCCGGCACATCACCCTCCACCGACCTCGACCAGGAGTTAGTTGCGCGCCAAAACAATTCGACCTCCGCAGGCAACCCTTCGTCGACTTTCTACTACTCCCAAGCCCACGATGACGGGTATATCGCATTCACAGTCGCCGCGATCCAAGAGTCTGGCGACCTCTATTTCCGTCTGTCCGCCCCGGCCGTATACAGTTGGTTTGCAATCGGCACGGGAAGCCGGATGAAGGGCAGCCTGATGTTCATCATCTATTCCAGTGCCAATAAGACGGGTATGTAAACCTTGGAATGGGCAAACGTTATATTGACATTTGGGTATAGGAATCACCGTCTCACCACGACGAGCCTACGGCAATAGTGAGCCTATCTATGACAGCTCGATACAGCTCGACATCATTCACCCCGATCCAGGGCAAGCGCATGCGAACGGCATATCCGGGGACCAATATTTCCTTACGGCGCACTGTAAATCGTGCCTGCGAGTCCCCGATCCATGGATTGACTTGACGAAGAAGGACCAGAGCTGGATCTTTGCTTTAGGAGTTCCTGGATCCCGATATGCGATGAATACGGACGATAAATCCGCGCCCCTTCGCCGGCATGATTCGTTTGGTAGTTTCACCATGGACATGGTCGCTGCCTCCACGCAGAGCGACGACGACGTCGATATCCCCCCGTTAGGGACCGCGCCACAAGGGGCTCAAATGGTTGGCTCTCTGCATGAGGATTTTAACCAAGCGAGCTGGGCGCATGGTTCGATCATGTGTGTCGCTTTTCTCATTGTGTTCCCGATGGGGATTATTGCTGTGCGGATCATGGAGCGGGTGAAGCTGCACATGTGGCTGCAGGGCTTTGGTTTATTCCTCTCCCTCTGCGGAATGAGCGTTGGCATCTACTTGACCCCATTGTTCAATCGGGTAGATAAACCTTGGCCCACGATAGACGACCCGGACTGACGTGTCTTTAGAGCAAACATTTCTCAGCCCACCAAATCATCGGCGTGATAGTCATGGCTTTTCTCTTCACCCAGTTCGCCATTGGATTCCTCCATCACCGCAAATTCATGCGCACCGAACAGACCACGCCCCTCATCAAGATCCACAAGCTGGCTCTCGGTCCGGTCACCCTCCTCCTTGGCCTCGCCAACGCCGGTCTCGGCTTCGCCTTCGCGCAAAATTCCTTCTACCTCATCCCGTACATCGTCATCCTGGTGCTCGTCGCGCTCGTCTTCGCAGCCACGACGGGGTGGAAGTTCTTCCGCGGAAAACGAGGACCCAAGGGCGCCAGACCGGGTCCGTACCCCTCCGGACCACAGCCACCTCCCTATGAGACGGGCAATGGAGAGGGCCACGGACGGCCGCCCCAAGAACAGGGGATCTACGGAGGGTCGGGGGCGGGGTTGGCGGCGGGGGCTTCGCCATACGGCGGCGGTTATACCAGCTTCAACGCTACGAGAAGTGACATACAGTTGGGTAATATGCCGAGCCATGCGAGTGTACGAGAGGAAGACATGCAGCCGACTCAGCCAAGACCGATGGTTTGAACCAGGAGATAAGGCTAGCAACGGCCAACACCATGTTTTCTATTGGGTTCGAAGGGCGATATCCATTTGGGTTCTGTGAGTGTTCAAAGGAACGGAGTTGGCGTTCAGGTGGTCTGGATCATGCGTGGTCAATGATATCCTGGACAATTGTACCTATATGATGATTCACCTCTAATCGAGGTTCAGATAATGCGGCAGTGAAGGGTCATTTCCTTTCAAGTCAAGTGCCCTCCATGCGGCTGGCGAATGATGAGCTATAATTATACGTGGATGGGATCGATGAATGGTGTCAGCCAAGGGGCGCGAACATGTCCTCCATTGGGGTTCGAGAAAGATCCAAACTGCCAACCCTCAGACGACCCGTGAGTAGTCCGAGTGGACGATTGCTACGGGAGATCGATGCAAATCGCAGGAGTAATTGTCAACAGGCCGAATGATTGTACATGCTTCTACCTGGTCGCAGTGTGACAAAATTATGTGAGCCTGCCGTGAATTGCTGCAACAAGGAAGGTATTATTAGATTTACAAGTACAGGACGTTCCTGCCGATATATGTATGGAAGGGCGACTAATAACAAGAGCCGAGACTCGATTTGCTTATCTGCTGGACTCGATCATTGACCACCTCCCCTCATGTCGACGTTCCCCGTCTATTAAACTGCTTCCGACCGACTCGCTACACGAGTGCAGCACTATCCGGACGCATCAACCCTATAGCCTCTAGGGCGACAGGCCGGCAATGCAGATCATGTTGCTTAAAAGACGGCGACGGCGACGGCCATGGCAGCAACGAGGCCACCGACCTTATTGGCGGAAGCTGCGCCAGTGTATATTGGCGGAGAGGGGCCGGTGGGCTTAGGGGGAGAGGACCCGGTTGGTTTGGGAGGCTTCGCGCCTCCACTGCCGGATGGATGACCGCTAGGGCTGCCGGTGCCGGTGGGAGAGGTCCTACCGCCCGAGGAGGCACTGGAGGTCTTGGTCGGAGCCGCTGAGGAGCTTTGGGGGGCAGAAGAGCTGCTGCCGCCCTTGCCAGGGGTCTGACCCTCCTGATCAGAATAGGCATCGACGCCGCGCTGGAAAGCTTCGTTGATGCCGGCGGCGAGGGTGGCGGCAATGTCTCGGACGCTTTCCGGAACCTTGGAAGTGATGGCTTCGGTGAGTTGCTGGGCGCCGGTCTGCTGATCCTTGAGCTGTTGGTAGACGATGCCACCGGCGTCGGCGGCGACGAAATCGGGCTTCTTGGCGATGACGGCGTCAACCACGTCGTTCGCGGTGGCGGTGAGTTTTTGAACAGGCGGTTGGAGCTGAAGGGCATCGGTGAGAACAAGCTCGTCGGATTCCTTAATAGTGCTGACGCCATCCGCAATTCCGCTTAGGAGTGCGGAGGCGGCAGCTCCAACAGGGCCGATGTCGCCGGAGAAGGCTTCGACAGTGGAGCCCAGGTCAGCGGCGAGGCCGTCGATGGTAGAGATGATGCTGCTGATAGTAGCAACGTCACGATCAACGAGCGTTGGCTTGTACTGAACCCGCGAAGGGGTTGCGGCCATGGCACCCAGGGCCAAAGCGGCCACAGGAAGAGTGGTGAACTTCATCTTGATTGATATGTACTCGGATGATTAAAGGCTTGAATAGGGAGCTGTCTGAATTCACTCGCAGCTATAAACGAGTGGAAGGTGTGAACTGTGATGCAACTAGCGAGGAAATGGAGTGAACGCGATTATAAGGGGCTTAAGTTCAGGATGGACTCTAAGAAGGCGTTGAAGACATCGCACCTTTATACCACCTATCCGCTATCCAAGTAAACTGTACTTCACATGCTTGGGAGGGCGAGCTAAATCAGCATGAGATCGACACCACAGTTGGTGCCAGGAACTGTTTCTCGCCACTTGGGGGTCATGATGCATTTCAGGACCTTTGGATGGCCGGGGTGAACAGGAATATTCCCTGGACGACCGTGTCTAGCTCCAAAGTGTATGAAGGATGAGAGGGCAAGTCTCCGATAGGTGATGGGTGAATTGCCCTGTTTGCGAGATGGGACGTCGCAAACTCGCAACCGGTTCTAGCCAAACCGGAGAGATTCGAGGGCACATGTGAGCCATGAGGGCATCACGGCATGGATACTAGGCAATAGTATCAAGTCCGGGGACGGGTGCACTGCCGACGTGCTGGGGTAAACCACTGAGATGGAGAATAGCATGGACGTAGGGTAGGCTGGTAGTAGTTTTCTCAGGCACTAGGCATGAAACTGAATACCGTCATCACACCAATGAGGGTGGGATTGATGAATGCCAGCGTTACTGCTAGGCTGACTTTGTCATGGATACCTAACGGTGATGCGATATATCATTCTAAGACTGAACAGGAATGGGGTTGGGCCAGAAGAAACGCAAAAGCCAAGGAAAGACGAAGAAAACATACTAGGAAAAAAGACAACAAACGACGATCTAGGCGCCCAAAGAAGACGACGAGAAAACGTTGAAGCGGAAGGAGACCAGATGGAGCAGGATTGGCAGTGTAAGATACCAAGTGCGGCCGTTCCCGATCTCCACCAAGCGAAATGCCTTTTACCCCGGATTTACAGGGTTAAATGCGGTAAGACAATAGCGCAATGCGAGGACTGGTCACTGGGGAGAACAAGAACGGCCAGAAGAAAGGAGAATCGTCGAATTGGTGCACTTGTGTCGCATCATTGTCGAGGACGAGAGGTAAAGAGTGAGATGAGAGAACTGAGAATGTGATGCAATGGAGCGGCCGAGGCGTTTTCATGTGATGTAGCACGACTGCACAAGTGTCGGTAGGGGATTCCGGACAACGTTAATCCGGAATACAGGCTACGGCTCTTGCCCTTGCACCCTGCATTTAATGGAATCGTAGCCAGCACAGGATTGACTGGAAGATGCTGAATGTTGTATGCGCCATTGCAATTCCATCTGGTTTGCCGGTTGGGGAGAATCCATGTTGCTCGCAAATCGTTCACATCATGATTCACGGTTGTCACAAATTTGTACCCAGGTCGCAATGTGACACCAGCGATTGGCCGAATCCAAGCAAACGATCTTATCCTGTACATATCCTGAAATGATACGATGCATCGGCTTGGTGACACCATAATACCTACCGTCAGGCGTCAACGGTGTACTCCTCTGTAGTCTGTACATCCGGATTTTGAAGGACCCCACTACTCAATACTGCATTTTAAAAAGTCGTGCTCTCAGGGAAGGCAAATTGTTCTGCCTGGTGTGGTACCGCAACAAGGCCCTACGGCTCGAACACCATTGTAGTTCGTAGTACGGCGCGAAGCGTGATGGAATCCTTCATACCACCGAGAGGCGGATGGCTGACACTTGGCAGTGCTTCTGTGTTTAACCTTTCTTGGAGCCCAATGTCCGGTACCATAGTTCGTACTGGTACGTGCCGTGGATATTGGTAGTTGAAACTCATCCGGCTGGGATCTGTTCACTTACCTACGAAGTGCTAGGGAAGTGATCTTTATTCAAACCCAAAGCCAGACTCGGCGGTTCGATTCCCACGTAGCACGCACATGAAAGTGCGATAACGACACAATCAAACTTACTCAGCGGCCTTCAACACCCGTTCTCCTCGTTCTCGTAACGGGACCCTACAAAGTCAGACGAGAGAGTTTGCATGGGGCAAACCGACCTCTTTCCCCAACTGTTTCTGACTTGCATGCCTTGTAATATCTGGACATTTGATGATTAGCCCTAGCTTTCATTCAATTCCCAACGAATGGTTGTTGGCATCGATATCCAGCCTCCTGGATCAGTTCCGTTGGTGGATGGAGAGGCTTGAGGTACCTATGATGCTCAGACAACCTGCCTTCTTCGGACTTTCCAACACGCGAGAGTATTCTGTTGCGTTCCTGAAGGTACATTTATGCCGGGCACTCCAAAGAGTCTCTGAACCCATATCGAAGATGCGCTAGTCGTCATGCTAGGGGCTATCATCTAGAGTCAAATTAGAATTTTGTTCGATTTATCACAAGGAGATCCGACTGTTCTTGACCGTAGCACTTATGAAAGATGATATTGACGTGGAAGAATAATACACTTCGGGTGTGATGACCCGGGACGAAGAGTAACTATTGACAGTTGACCTGAAGTGGCCGCGAAAAAACTCTAAAATTGAGGCTCGGACGAATAAGAAGAACTCTGTCCATAGGGAACCCAGGCCTTTGATGACCCTTGAAACCTCCCAAAAGAATTAAATCGCTAATTTCATACGTGACTCGTAACGGGACGGAAAGCCGCCAATGCAATGAATAGTGCGCTTGAACACAAGAGTCTCAAAAGAAGAATCGAACAGAAACTTGAGGAGGAAGAGAAGTGAACAGCGAGGTTAAAAATACCACTGGATATCGAGCAAAAGAGGCAATTGGACAAAGGGTCGCTGTAGCCCTTCTGCAGAAGAATATTCTCACAGATCCGTACTGCAGATACGTTCGCCGCATCGACATTCCTTCGTCGGTAATGTTTGGTAGAGTCGCGTTCCCCGTGTGTAGAATAGTCGTGATTCATCGCCATGGTGTTCGGCGTGATAAAGGTTCGTTTCATGAAATTGAAAGCCAGATGAAGCTTCTCTGGCTCGGCAGATCACCGCTCTCACGCAGGCGTCATGCCGATAAAAGGCGCGAAAACGGCCGGTGGTTGCCCGTCCGTGGGGCTAGAAGTGTACGAGAAAGCCGGGGTTTGTATGGCACTTGGATAGTCAGAACCGGTCTGGATCGAATGCCATTTTCGGCTGCACTGCTTTGGCGTCCATTTCTCCATCGCACCGAATTCCGCCATCTGAAAAGAAAGAAGACTTAGAAAAAGTAAAGAAGGAAGGAATGAATCCAAACATACCTTGGCGCTGATGATCTCAAACTTGTTCCTCTCCCAGTACTCATATGCCATGCGTAAAGCATGAAGGTCCACGTCAGTCCATAACCGCATCTTTTCACGGAGTCGTTTCAACCGCATTTGTAGAGCCGGAACTTGGTACAGCTTGCCGAATTCGCTATGAAACCGAGCCGCGATGTCTTTCCATGCGAGCCCATCCTCGTCTTTGAGCTTCACAAGCAACCTATCCTCCTCGGTCATGTCTCCGGCCAGTGGGGGAGGAGTTTGCCGCTTGCGCTTCACCGGCGGGGAATCGTACTCGTCGACACTGGCTTTTCGCTTGCGTGCATGGAGCTGCTGCAGACCGTTCGGGTTGGGTGCGATATGAGCATATGCGCGACGCGGTTGTGGGTTGTAGAGTTCGGTAACGGATGAGATTGAACCCGAATGCCGATGTTCTCGGCTCATAGGAGATGATTCGCGTGACACCGGTAAGGTAAATCCAAAGGCGGATCCTTCGCCGGTTGGAAATGTTGGCACACGAGTGAGGGGAGTCTTCGAATACGGAGACTTGGAGGGGTCGCCTTGCCATACAATTTCTTCTTGACTTGGTCCGAAAGTGCTGGGGCTGCTATGGGGTCGGGCCGGTAGAAGCGATTCATACGCTCCGATCGCGTTCAACGGCTGCAGCGGCGGTTCTACGCCTTTGAAAACGTATGCAGGTGGCGCGAACTCAGCTGTCGTCGAAGTATGTGGTGGAAACATGGACATGGAGCTTGTGTAGGTGATGTGGGAATATCCATCCTGCTAAACCAATCAGCATTGTATATGGTTGTGGGGGAGCACCTTGGGTGTCACCGTAAGGCCCACTTACATCGCTGCCTACGGTTTGCAGCCCGCCACTGTACACATCCACCAAGCCTGAAACACCATATTGTAGGTCAGAGGAGTGGGAGGTAGCCAATCCTGGCGTCGGTAGGCCAGAATGCATAGCCTCCATAGTGGTGTGCGCTGAGCTGGGGAGGTAAGGACCTTCAGCCATATTGATTGACCTGTTGCAAAGTTAAGGCGTACCGAGATGAGGAACCAAGGAGCCTTGGCAATTGTCAGAGTCGGAGTTTTGAACGAAAGCCGTGATGTGATTTCCAACATAGCACAGCAACAAGTCGTGGATCGAACCGAATAATAAGTATATGTTGAATGTTTGTTGAAACACGCGATCGCGACCATTCCCCACAGAATGAAAGCCAAATTTGGAGCATGTCTGCGCAGTTTGTGACGGTTCTGAGAATAGAAACAGATCAAGACCTAATAATAGCATCGCGGTAGAGTCGGACGAATGAGCTTCGAGGTGACGATCCCAATCTGCCTTAGCTCCCGCACCGTTGCGCATCCACCAATTAATTCCCCGGCCATCAGCGGGCGCTAAGCTATATTCATATACCCCCTGGTCCGCGAACTTGTCTGAAAATGGCATCGTTGGGCGCTTGGACGTGTGATTTCTGTGCTCCTCATCGTCTTATGCAAGTCGTCGGGAGCAACCGGACCAATGGTTGACATATTTGAATATTCCCCTTCATTCTCGACGTTCTTCGGACCGGGTAGAGCATCCTCCACACAGCCTTAGCGTGAGCATTTAGAACCAAAGGTGTGCGAACTACGATCCCAGGAATGAGGAACGACGTCCGCAGCGCGCAGGGTACTAAGTTTGGGTGTCGCGGGCGCAGGCAGGGCGGAAGACTGAATCCCGCAGACAAGCCGCAACAGTTTTGACAAGGCTAGAATATTACCAATGTGCTGCTGGAAGAAATATAAACGGCCTTTGCCCCCAAACCTTGCAAGACTTCTTTCCCCCGTTTCCACCTTTATATATCGTATAGTGGATAGGCTATAGGTGAAACATGAAGGAGACATGACTTTAATAAATAGTATAGTAGGGAGCAGGTTGAGAGCGGGTTGAGACGTGACGAGTACTCTGACGTGAAGGAATAACTGTTTGTGAAAGACTAGGTAGGTAAGTGACAGCGCGGCACTCAAGATCCCCCAACCGGTTTGAATGAAACGGACTTAAGCTGGTGTCGAGGATCGTTGCTCATATTGCTTATGGAGTCTGTTCTGAGTGTTCAGTATTCACCCTTTCCTTTCACATGTCCCGCAGCTGTGACCAGAAGAACCCAAAAAAGGCCCGACCAACTCTATTCGAATTTCGATGTCTCCAGTAGGCTGTAAAGTGTAGCAGATATATACCGAGGGAGCTTAGGCTGTTTAGCATATCTCCGTGGTCCCAAAGAAGGCAAGGGTCGTGACTTGATAGCCGATCATGCATCCCCCGGGTGCCGTGGCCCGCCGGCGCACTGTAGGAGACTAAATTTAGTGATGCAGGTGGGCTATTCCGCTTGTTTACAGGGTCCACACACCACATGCAAGTGTACAATGGGGTAAACGGTAAGCCGGGATAGGTAGGTACTTTGTGCATTGGATTAAAATTGTCCATGCACTTATATGGACCATGAACTATAGATCTACACCGTAGCGGACGAGACAGATGATGGAATGAGTGAACGAAACATCGATGCAGATTGCAGCAGGTGGAGAGAGACGGTCAATCGATCACGTGCAGGGCGAGTCGTCCATCAGCAGGACTGCAGGAGTGAGCTGACATGGAGTGAGGGCATCTGCATGACTGCATCCATCCATGTCAGCATCTAGGCTAAGGCAACAAGGCCAATAGAGTCACGTGGGAAAAATGCCACTTTCCACGTGACTTGGAAGTTGGAGCCTCAACTGTAGTGAACCAGCAGGAGTCCAGGGTCTAACTGAACCACTCCACGTATAGTTATGAGGCGGCAGTCGAGTCCACAACTCTGCCTGCTAGTATTACTAAATGTGTCCTTTGGAAATTGATATAAACTCCTACCTTCTAGATTACAGGCATTCGTTATCGCTCCGTGCTTGGTAGCGTACCTCAAATCGATCGAGCTTGGTCCGACCATCGGCGCGATACAGGATTGAATGACCTGACACAATCATCTTAGACATCCCCAGCCATTCCATATCACATCATGGCTGAATACCATGTGAACTCCTTTCGGATCCTGGGAGACATCGCCCACGCATTGTCCAAGATCATCTTGATAGGGACCATCCACTGGAATCGAAGCGCTGAAGGTACCGTGTCCAGCGCAACAATCCAATGCTCCACTCGGCTCTAACAGACCAACAGGTGTTTCCTTGATCACACAACTGCTATACCTCCTCGTGTTCTGCACGCGATATCTTGACATATTTTGGACTCCGGTAAATGATGGGATGCTCATCTATCTCTTCGTCTTCAAGGTCGCCTACATCGTGTCCTCGGCATACATCGTGTTTCTGATGTGGTCGATCTTTCCACGGACGAGAGAGCGGGAAAAGGCATGGAGGTTCGGAGCTTATGGACTAGGCGCCGCCCTGATCGGCTGCGTCCCTGTCCTTATCATTTTTGAAAATATAGGGGCTTTGTCTCCTCTGGAAGTGAGTGGACTATCTGCAGGCAGCTGCACCGCACCCGTCAAGACTAACTCGCCACAGGTTCTTTGGGTGTTCAGTATCATCCTCGAGTCGTTGTGTATTCTTCCCCAACTCCTCCTCCTTCGCGAGACGACGGTACCGACTGTCATCGATTCCTTGTACCTCCTAACACTTGGCTCATACCGAGCCTTCTACATTCTGAACTGGATATATCGCGGCGCGACCGAACATGTTTTCGATCCTGTCGCCGCAATATTCGGCGTGATACAAACCGCGTTTTACGTGGATTTTGCATGGGTATACTACAGCCGGCAACGGGTCAAGCTCCGAGGAGGCGGCGTGGTCGACTCGGACGATTTCAGCCGTGGGTGGCTGGTTGGGGGTATTCTGGGTAGAAAGCACTTGGATGATAACGATGCAGATGATGGAGAGGCCGACCATGCACGACCCGCCCAGAAAAACACTCGTTGGGGCGGCCGAGGGATCTCCATTTCCGCTGATGATACCGTACGAGACATCGAAAGAGGGAGCGACGACGGCGCTCGGATGCCACTTACAGACCCAAGCGCATTTGAGGACGACAGTGATGACGAGGCGCCGCCTCCGAATGCAAAACATCGCCCGGAGAGACTGGAAGATGGTGATGAATGGCGGGATGATTAGATATGGATAGCTATTTACAATCCATCCTTTCATTTAGTCTTTCGATACCGTTGGATCCCATGCGCAGGGCGAATATTCTCCCGTGTCCAGTGACTCCATGTCTTCCGCAGACAACTGGAAGTCATACAACTTAATATTTTCCTCAATTCGAGACTTCGTTACCGACTTCGGGAGTGGCACGAACCCCATCTGGAGACTCCATCGAAGTAAGATCTGTGCCGGTGTCTTCCCGTGTTTCTTAGCCAGCTGAATAAGGACTGGCTCTTTCTCCCTCTCCATACGGACTACGGGTGAGTATGCCTATCGATGGTCAATGCTGTCCCAAGGTCAATCGTGATGATTGCTGACCTCCATTATCACCCCTCGTTTCTTGCACCACTCAACAATATCCGGTCGCGCGAGCCACGGATGGAGTTCGACTTGGTTGACACTCAACACACCGCCCTTGCCTTTTCCTTCTGCGGCCTCGGTCTGTCTGATGTACTCATCCAGCTCCTCGAGATGGTGAACTCCGTAATTAGAGACGCCGATCGAGCGCACTTTCCCAGCCTCAACAGCTTCCACGAGCGCTCGCCAAGCACCCAACCTTGCCTCTTTCCCTCCATACGGCGAGTGGATGAGGTAGAGGTCGACATAGCTCAACCCCGTCTCGACCAAAGTCTCGTCGATGCATGCCTTTGTTGTCTTGTAGCTCAAGTCCTTAGGCGGCACTTTCGAGGTAAAGAAGAGCTGTTCTCTAGGAACCTTCGACTTTAACATTCCTATCGCGGTTGGACCTTCGTTGCGGTATGCGACTGCAGAATCAACATGACGATAACCGACTCCGATAGCATGGTCGGTAACTTCTTCAGCCTCAGCGGCAGGGCTATAACTTTCAGTTATATTGGCCAGGCGTGACTTCTTCATATCTTACGTTTTGTAGACCTAAAAACATCGCGGGTGAGCATCGAGTAATATTGACGGGGATCATTGTACTCTTACTCCATATCCAAGAGCCGGGATCTCATATCCCGAGTTCATGGTATATTTCGAGCTAATGTTGAGGTTCGCCATTTTTCGACTGGCTATTCGTTTTGATTGACGAAGAATGACACTCATTCCTGGTCAAGCCAAATGGAGTATGAAGTATTACTTATATTCGGGACTGCAAGATTCATCAGGCCTGACCTCATGCTATGGCATGATAATGTACAGTACATTACGTATTTATTTCATTGCGTACATAGTAGTACGTACCCCTCACTACGTACTTGGTACGGAGGTAACGGACTTGGTACGGAGGTAACGGACTTAGCGTAATACTCATAAAACCAAGATGGGGGGGCGGGGGTCAAAGGGGCCTCCGGGGGGGAAGAAATTGAGTTACCTTTTCTTGGCATTCCCGCAACCACCACCACCATTACAGGCAGGCCCAATTCGCTCAAAAACAACATAATACCAAAAAGTATACTCTTTTCCTAATTAAGCAACTACTAGAGGCCTGTTTTGGTGAATTCTCCGCCGCGTTCTGGTTACGATCGTGGGAACTGTGCTTAGGGGAATGCCAAGAAAGGTAACTCAATTTCTTCCCCCCCCGGAGGGGGCGGTTTCTTTGTAATACCAGTAACAAAATGATGAAACTCGTTCGGAGTTAGGTTTCGTCGCTTAATTGATTTTTGTACCGTTCCTTCGACTCGTTCAGTTGTCAGAACATCCATCTAATGTCAAACCACGTCGGAATGTAGATTGAGAGGCCTTGACCCGTTGTAAACTTCCGGTTGCGACCATTGGAACGATGACTGACATCACCGTCATTCCGAATCAGCTCTTCTCCCATTGATGTTGCATTCCAAGGAACAAAGCTTTCCCTCCTCGATGTTGCATAAGGTATTTGAAAGGCGATACCGGTTGACTATACATTCATTCTCTCGGATACGATTGCGCTTGACACCAATTTTGGAGGACTTTCGGGATGCATGGCATGGAAAACAAACATGTCTATATTACTCTCGTTTGAGGCCCACTTTCCCTATATTCCGCAATCCCCACAAGCTGATGGCAACACACAGAAGGGATAGTCCAAGAGTATACCAAAATGTCGCCCGGTAACCTTCCATCAATGCCTTGTCGCCATTCTTATCCGGAAAGGAAGATTTGGCTGTCACACTCCCGGCAATCACAGCCGATGTAGCCAGTCCCACGGATTTTCCGACCTGGGCAATGGTGTTGAAAACCCCTCCAGCAAGGGCTTGCGTTTTCGACGGGAAGGCGGAAGAAATAACGAGGTTTGATATGGTAAATAGCGTATCGGCACCAACTGCATTCAAAAAGACAGCTGGAGCCACAGCTGCCCAATACGACCATGAGGGATCCTGGATGGCGAGAAGCAACGGTGTCACGCTGGAGATGGCCAACGCCACAATCACGAGCCAGTCGGCGCGTACTCGATGAACAATGAGTCCGATGAGAATGTTCGCCAACGCTCCGCCTATCGGAGCGGGAAGGAATCGCAACGAAGCCTGGCTTCCCGAGAGGTGTTGAACATACTCGAAGAAGAAAGCTAGGAGGTTCTCAATCGCGTTGAAGACGCCCCAGATGAGGAAGACGTCGATACATATAGAAGTGAAATGCTTGTTGCGCCAGAGAGAATTCGGGATAATGGCCGGACGTCCCAGACGTTCTTGGCGTGACATCCATATGATAAATGTTGGAACCAACGCCAAAGAAATGCAAAAGAGTGTGATTATGACTGGATCTCGGATGCTTGAAGCGCTTCCGGTTATTGCACTACAAATACGTCAGCCAGCATTCTCTACGGACTGGGGATGCACTCACGCAAATATGTAACTTATCAAAGCCAGAGAAGTACTGGCGATAAGAGCACCGACCCAATCAATCTCTGATTTTAGGCGGCTCCAAGTTACCGATTCATTTTCGTTTGGGGGTTTCGGCAAGGTGAAAATAGCGATGGCTACGATCGCAGTATTGAGGATGGCAGCAATGTAAAAGCACCATCGCCTAGGAGGCTTTGATCAGCTGCTGGGAACCGAAATCTCAGAGTACTGATGGTACTAGAAAGAAGGCTCTTACCATCCGATGGAGTCACTGAAGACACCACCTAAAGCCAGCCCAATAGAAAATCCTACGGGTTGACCAGCGCCCATGGAGGCGAACGAGATGTTCCGCCTTCGACCCGGGGGAAAGGTGTTCGTGATAATGCTGACGGCGGATGGCAGGCAGAATGAGATGGCAATTCCGGCCAAGGCACGAAAGCCGATCAGTTCTGGGCCATCCCGCGCCAGCCCACACGCCATGGTAAAAATGCTTTGGAGGACACAGCCTGTGAGATACATCACTCGGCTCCCAACCACGTCTGCAATGGACCCCAGGACGAGCAGAGTGCAACCGCATGTCAGTGCATACACAGAGGCAGGCCTATCTGAATAAGTCGTCGTTCGAACAGGAACTTCAATATGCTTACCAGAGCAGCAAATTCGACGGGATGGCCAAATCTTTGGCTATCATAGGCATGGCCACCGTGACGATTCCCGCCAAAAGACTCGAGATGCCGGTAATACAGGTCACGGAAGTAATCACAGCCGCTGTTACTCCTTTGGACACATCTTCCTCATTCAATGACCTCGACTCGTGGCAGTTCTCATATCGGGATGCGTTGGACGGCACATGAGCCAACGTTGTCGTGGACCTCAGAGACGGATTGGTTACCGCGCTGGAGGGATACGTTATCGGCACGAGTTCGATCGATGGCCGAGACATCCCGGAGGCCGGAGGGTTTTCAGCAATGGACGTCGTCGTAAGCATGGTTGGAATTCAAAATCGCGGATACTGGAACGATCAATTAAATGGAGGATGTCGTCGATGAGCGGATATGAGTTGTGACAAGGAATGATCATGAAAACACTACGGAAAACATTGAGAACCACTCCTAGCCATGCTGACAGAACCCCCTGATACCGATATCGATAGGAGAAAGATTTTCTCACAACTGCCGAATAGGAGGAAATTTTACTTCGAAGGTTGGCGTCGGTGTTTCGCGGCTCCTTTAATGCCGCTGACATCACCAGCTCTTGAACGTTGTTTTCGTGACTAATAAATGAATGTAGGAAGACTCATAAGGTTCAACAATTTAACAAAACATAGTCATTAAGGTAGGTTGACCTCTTCCCCTGTTGCCAGTCAATTCAAGCGCTGAGAGACTTTTACTGATGGTGACGGGCCATCAGTTCAGGGAATCTAACATAGACTCAGATCTCGTAGTAGGACGGTAATTGCAAAGCCAATCGCAGACCCGGCAAATGGATTTCTTTCTTTTACGTTGTATTAAAGGAGGGCACGGATACTCCGTGCATGGATCTGGAATCTGGGTCCATAATATTGTCCCGATTGTGGCGGGTGTCGGACCGAACAGAAGAAGGAATATCTTCCGTCCCTCGGGATGTGATCTGTCACTGCAAAGGTGGCAGGGAAGAGAAAATGATTCAGCAAAGCTGAACGCGCCATAATGTATAAGGATGAATCCGTTCGGTTCATTCAAGCTAGCAATTAAGTGATCAATCTTGGTTGAAGTTCTGATTTGATGTCTTGCGACTGAGTAAGCCGTGGTGCATCGTTAGTCTAACTCGGCACATATCTGCATCTGTTCCACGAATGATTTGATACGTCGGTTACCTAGACTGATCCCTTGTGACTATTGAGAGAACAAAATGCTCTGCAAGGTGCGACGCCGAAAAGGTTTAGCCTAAGAAGCGCCCGAGGATGAAATATGGCGTAGGCAACACTTACTTTATAGAGGCGCTCCGCTATGGTTATAGTATGGCGTTGTCGAGTACCAGTGATTCTAATGTGCCAGCCCTACGCACTCTACTGAGCCTTGTGAGAGATGACACATCAATGCGAATGCCGTTAAAACTCGCGCTGCGCCGCCTACCGATGAACGCACCGCAGTCCTTCTAAGACTTCACTTCGAGAACTCGAGTCCTTTATGGACGGTGGGTGAACTCGCATATCTGGTCGTCGTACCACCCTGGACCCATTCTTGCGATGCTACACCCCCAGGAACCGCAGGTGTTTAAAAACGGGCATCTTACCCCTCCCACGAAATGGGTGATAGCAATACAAAGCATCCTCGTCGCTCTGGCGACCTGCTTTGTCTGTTGGCGAATGTATGCGAGAATCAGTCTGAAAAAGCGCATCGCTGCAGATGACATTTTCATAGTCCTTGGTCTGGTAAGCCCAGCACCCGTCTTCAGTGGGAAAAGTAGATTCTGACGGATGGAAGGGTTTGGCCATTGGACGAGCTGTGGCAGCATCGTTGAGCTCCCAGATTGGATGGGCGTCGCGGATGGGACCCCAAGAGCAGTACCAGGTGGCCTTCTATCAGGTACGTACACCATACCTAAGCATTTCAGGAAGCAAGCTCATCGATGCAGCGGTACTTCGAACGGCGATTGTGGTACGCTCTCAGCGCAATGTTCACCCGCTTGGGAGTCCTCACATATTATCTTCGGTTATTTCCCACTGCCCTGCGAGGCCTTCGTATAGGATCATGGGTGCTCATTATTGGGACTTTCATGCAGTGTCTCCAACTTGTCTTGACACTAGCGATACTGTGCAGGTGTGTATTTCATCCCGGCGCAGTCAAAAGACACACTGACCCGATGCTTTAGTGATATTGACGACTTATATCGAGGCGCTCTGAACGAATACCACAATCCTCGTTGTAGCAATGCGCGAGAGTTCACATACTCAGGGGCACTGGTCGACGCAGTTCTCGATGCGTTGATCTACGCCCTCCCCATCCCTTATATCTGGGGGTTACGACAAATCCGTCTCGGGCAACGCGTTGGTTTGGCCATTATTTTTGGGATTGGTCTGATTGCATGCGTTTTCGCGTTGCTGCAGATCCCATTCATCATCGCGAACTATAGGACCGATGCGGAAGGACAGCAGTGGTTCGGTTCGGAAGTGAGTTTGTTCATCGCCATCGAGCTCGCCTTGGGGTTAGTCGCAAGTAGTCTCCCTGATCTACGGGGATTGATTGCCAGAAGTTGGCCGAACATGATGGGACCCTTCAGACACGCCGTGGAATCCTCTGAACCGTCCGTCGAGTCGAATCGGCGCTCGGCTGGGCAGAACGCTCCACCGACCATTGGAGGACACGTTCAGGCGAACGTTGAAGAAAGACGACGTGGAATCCCAGGAGCTGCTGCAATGGCGTCAAGGAGGAAGGTTCCGGATTGGCTTCGGAGCACTTTGGCAAGTTCCGTAATGCGAGATACGGTGGGACGGAGCCCCCAGACGACCGCCGAGGTTGCTTCTCAAGTTCGTATCGATGTTGAAGGTGCGGGGGACCACATCGATCTCGAAGAAGGACGGCAGAAACGTTCAAAAGAGCGCGTCACCGCGATATCGGAGGCTGCTGTCAACAGGATCAGTCTGTCAAGTAGCTCTAGCTCTAGTCAAAAACCAAAATGAATTCTTATGCGATATCCCATACTATACTCGCGAAACTTTCTATTCGCGCCTTAGGATGGACTGTTCGTTGCACAATGGACCATATTCGCGGATATCGAAAACGCTCGATTCCTCCGTATTACACGTCTTGTGTCTAGAGAGGCATCGTAACGGGTCTATCCGATACCGGGTATTACGTCCAGATGCAAACAGATTCATTAACAAGACAGAGTACCAGCCCCTTTGGGTTTAGCGCATATGATAATCACGTGCTTTGTGCATCATGCATGTGTTGAGCCTTCATTTTAGTAAGGAGCTCCCTTGGACCCTCACCAACATGCTCAACGTCACCGCCTTCAAACCCTTAAAAATAAGTCGGACCTGCACTCAATGACTCGACGTGGCCGGATGGTCCTTCCAAACCGGTGCATTCTCCATATCGTATGGCGCCAGCAATGTCAATATTTATCTGCAGCGGATGGGAGAACTGCAGCTGTCGACTTTCTGTAGGTCTACGGGGTCCCTTTACTTCACCAGGTCGTCGGCTCGGACAATGCCGTTGTCATCACGCGAATCGGACGGAACACCATCATTTTCTCGATTCGTGTGGCTCGAGAGAGCAACCAAACTAACCGGATAACGCATAAATACTCGGAACTTCTATTTGAGTATAAAAGGAGCTGGCAATTGCAATCGATGGTCGTGTGTACCTATGAAGGATGCACGCCCAAGTCCCAGGGAACCTTGGGGAAGAACAAAGAGTCGGTGTCCGTTCGCTCTCCCACATAATTTGCATGAGGCATTGCGTGCTCACAGTCAGTAAGCATGAAATACTTTGTTTAGTGAAGGCTCAACTGCCAGTAAATTGCACCATGGACATATATGAAGTTTGCCATCCTCCTTTGAGTCATTCCTGTACATTTTTATTTCCTCATCGTTCTCTTCGTCCAACTCATAGTACATACGTCAAATTTGAATCCTCGCTCTACATTCCGATCTACTGAAGGGGGAGAAAACAAAGGACGCACCGTCAATGGCACTGGTGGAAGCGGATATCGCGCTAAGTCGCCCAAAAGAATCCCAAGAGTACGGACAGGGAGTTCATTTGTATACATGGTATAGATGGACAATGGCTGACTGGACCAGTGAGGGAGCGGATTCCCAAAGCTATCACATCGTGCTGAGCTCCACGAGTTTGCCGAAACGATTGATCGCCAGCTCCCCATACACCGACGAAGCCCATCTCTTGGATCTCGACCGCCTAGAGCTTCCTTCCCGCGCACTGGCGCTCGCACTTCAATCCATGGAGGCAACCAGTGAGAGCTACGCGACCACCCCCTACCTCGAAGCGTTCAACTGGCCCGCCGTGTTCCAGCGCGTCCAGCAAGAGACGCTCAACGAATCCACCGCAGCTGAGAAGAACCTGTGGGATTGGTCCTTCTACGTCGTCGTGTTCCGCTCCATCATTTCCCCCACTGTCGACCGCGACCTCATGTTCCTCCTCGACAAAGAGTCCCATCGCGAAGCCTCGGAGAGCGGCGGGTTGCTCAAGTATTGGTACGGGAGCCCGAATGCCGAGTCGCGGAACCTGGCTACCTGCTTGTGGAGGAGCGCGGAGGATGCGAGGGAGGGAGGGAAAGGCCCGTTGCATCGGATGGCGCGGGCGGAGGCGAAGAACTTCTATAAGACGATCACATTCGAGACGTGGAAGCTGGACGTGAAGAGGGCAGGGGAGGAGTGGAGCTTGGAGAAAATCAGCTGATGAGTGGATGGATACGGCGTTCGCTGATATCATGGGTCTTCCAACGCACCTAGATTTGTAATACCTAGTTACCTAAGTTAGCACGAGCATAGCATGAGCATAGCATGGATATAGCGGGCGCTAATGGGCGCACCGGACTAAAATTGAATCCCTATTCCGGGAACGATATCTATTCACATTCGAATCGAATGAAACCTGACCAGTCCGAATGCATGAACAACTGGCTTCATTAATCATTCACAGGGAACTTTCATTTAGGATGGGACCCCGAAAGGTTCTATCATACGAAATGCTTCTAGGTTGGCCCAGGAAACATGACTGAATCTAGCCTTCGCTCAATATCTGTGAGAGCTTTGGACATTGTTGCTCGCGAAATATGCGCATGGAGCTACGACTCAGGAAACCCCATCCACAGTCCAAGCCTTCACCGTAGCATCGCCGCCCGTACTAAGGACCTTGCTCGTCCCCTCAACCCACGCCACCCCATTGACCCCATCCTTATGCGCATTCAACGCCTTGATCCTCTTCCCCGGGTCCTGCAAACTCCAGACCATGACATTAGTATCGAGACTCCCGCTCACAGCACAGCTACTATCCGAATTCCAAGCAATCGACGTGATCCGCGCGGTATGCGCGCTCCACCGGTCCGTCTTCACCGACCAGTTGCTCGTGTCATACACCATGATCTTCCCGCCCGTCGTCCCCGCGGCAAGGAGGGATCCGGAGGGAGAGAACGAGAGGGTGGAGATGGGGGCGGTGGGCTTCCGCGGTTCGGCGGAGATGGGGGTCAGGTCCGTCGACGCGAGAGTGTAGAGTCGAAGGGACTTGTCGTCCGCGCCGATGGCGATGGTGGAGGCGTGGGCGGCGAGGGCGGTGGGGGTGAACGGGACGGAATGCGAGGCGATCTTCTGGCCGGAAGAGTAGAGATCCAGGGAATCGGAGGTGGCGACGAGGACGATCGGCCCTGATGGCGCGGCGATGGTGACGCTTAGTGCTTTGGGTTGCGATCCGAGAGACGACGTGCTGCCGGTGAATGTTTTGGCGGATATGGAACGAAGGGTGTCGTCCCAGCTAGCGACGTAGATCGATCCCGGCTCCTTAGATGCGTCTAGCGGTACCGCCGACATCCCGGCAATATAGTTACTCGGTCCATTGCCGTCGATCTTCTCCGCCAGGCCTGTCGCGATGTCCCATGCACGCACGCGACCGTCGAAACTTCCGGTGTAGAAGGTTTGGTCGCTGAGGACCGATGAGGTGATGTTCTTCTGGTGGCCCGTCACCACCTTCGACGGCTTGGGATTACCTTCCACGAGGTAGTTGAGGTTCCCATCCAAGTCACAGCTAATAATCAGACCGTCACTGCGCCCATGCGGCCAAGCGACTCCGACCTGCTGGTCGGGCACGTTCGGAATGCCTTCCTCGCCCATTCGCCAGGTTTGGACCGCTTTTCCTGCTTCGACGTCCCATATTCGGATGGTTTGATCGGCGCTAGCGGTAACCAACCTCTTGGAGTCTTGCGCCCACGAAACAGCAAAAATACTTCCAGTGTGGACCCCCTCTCCGATCTGGGTCTTCGATTCGCCGGACTTGCCGTCATAAAGCCATATGCGACGGTCTGCGCCGACGGTGACGATATTGGCACCGTCAGGACTGAATCCGCAGCCTAAGACGAACTTGTTGTGCTGGTTCCGCAAGCTGGTCTGGAACTTGAACGGTGCGCCATGATAAAACACTAGATTGGTATCGTCGCTGCCCGTCATTGCGCGGAGCGGTCGCTGTTGTCGAATCGAGACGGAATTGATCGAGGATGAATGGCCGGAGATCTCGCCCACGCTGTTTCCGCTGTCTGCAGTGATGCAATGACCGTATCGCTCCTTGCCATTCCCGACGGCGATAATCCGCTGGGAATCGCCATCCCATGCGATGTCGTTGATCGGGCCGGCGATGATATGATACTCCCCTGGATGACGTTAACAGGAGGTTCAGTGCTGCAGAACGGAAACAACCTTTGGTAGCCCCCTCGCCAACACAGTCCCACACCCTTACGGTGCCGGACACATCGCCGCTGGCAACATAAAAGCCCGAAGGCGCAAACCGGGCGACGGTCGTTTGCGCAACGTGCGAGGTATATTGCTTGCTGACGCCAGGATTGTCGATGTTCCTGACGAATACCGATTTACCCGACTGCTCCGTTGTTATTCGACCGGTGACTTATAATAGAGCGCAACAAACGTACAGCATATGCTAGCCGTTCTCCTTTGGAATCGGTGGAGAGTTGAGTGGGCTGGCCTCGAGTGGTGGTGGGTGCGGCGGCCCAGATTGACTCTGCAGACGTGTAAGTGCCTATATGTAGCAATGGATGGAAGCACTTACCTGAGACTATGGACATAATGCCGATCTCGAATTCCTCGGCGCGATCAATGCTAAGAAGGGAAGTCGTTACGCTTAGTCGGCGATGTTAGAACGACTGAACGAGGGAGCTGATTTGCCGGCGATCGATCACTACAAAGTGCACATCCAACCATGTGATATTCAAGTCCAGGCACGTGTTTCCCACTCAGGATAGACACAAGCGTTGTGATATGGATAACGGAAGGACATGGACGGCGAAGTAAGTAATTAAGGTAAACAATCCATCAATGTGGTGTGCCTAGTCTTTGTGCGGTCATCGTCCCTGTCATCGTCCCCGCCATTTAGCGTCCAGGCCCCTGACGGAAGTCGTCACCGTTGGTTGACTGTTCACAGTTGTGATTCCCCTCATTCTCTCTTTCGGACGTCCCTTGATGCTTGACTTACTCTTTCTTCCTCCTTATTTATCTCCTAGACCATCCAAATGCACCTTTTGGCCTGCCCATGCTGCAAGTGAGCAATCCAGTGGTCTCCCCGGCATGCGATCAACAACCCAACGCGTCCACGACTCCATCGCGTCGACAACCACATCAGGCAATCCCAACACGGATTCTCCACTAGCGCAATGGAAGACGATGATTGCAATTACGTTTGGGTAGAGGATGCATATTTCGATGCAGTGAGTAGCATTCTATTTCTCCCAATTTCTTCCCCTGGCGAACCGCATGTCATGCGCCTGTCCATCATCAAGCTGACAGGGAATGAATCGCAACAGGACGACTTGGCCGAGCATGCGATCGCATCTCCGGTGCCATACGATGGCTATGATTCCTGGGATGAATTAGATCGCTTCGAATACTTCGTCGACATCGAGTACGACACCGACGGGTATCACGACACGCCCTCCCAGAAATCGAAGAGCGCGACGACCCGGCCGAAGAGGAAAGCGGCTGAGGCGGGTCTGTCTGCGCAGAAAAGGCGGAAGGGTCGCGATGGGAGTATACAGGCATCCGTGGACGAATCCGGTCCACGAATCGCGCCGATTTGCTGGGTATCACAGAGGGAACAACTGGCATTGCCGGACATTCGCCGGTTTTCAGAAGAGGAGTCCGCCCCGTTCGCACTGTTGAAGGACTATCGGGTCCGTTTCAAGCACGTTGATGGATTCAAGATCCAACTGCCTCCATCCGATCCGCTCCAGGAGAATGTGACGCCGGTTGTCGCTAGGCCTGGAGGACAGGACGATATACATGCGGTAGCCGGGGAGGATGACTCCGGAGATGAGGATGGGGAAGAGAGAGAGGAGGAGGAGGACGATGATGATGATGAGGAAGGCATACGCGGAACCGCCATCGACCAGGAATCCTTGAAGGCAGCACTATCCCAGAACCTCTCCCGGTTGAACGTCGGCGCTAACCAGGACGACCAACAAATGCTCCTGGAACTGGCCACGCGGATGCTGAATGGCGAAGCATCGAGCGAGGAGTTGGCCGGCGAGCTGGCCACGACCCTGCTCGGCGACGGCACGCAATCTGAAAAGGAAGGTGCGGCTACCGGACTTTCGGAGTGGATCCAGCAACAGATCGGGCCGAAAGCGATGGAAGGCGAGGAGGATGAGGATATGGAGGGAGTCGAAGAGAGTGGGCCGGAAGATGCTGTACGTGCTAGACCTTCACCACCTACACGCGGGGAGAAATCTACGACAGAGGAAGAACGGGAGGAGCACAATACACGTCTAGCCCCTGGAGAGACGCGGGCAGGAGTGACACCATCAGCGATTGGGACACGAAAACGCAAGGCGGTTGACAGCTACCCCTCTGATTCTGTTCAGCAGGACCCGACTTCTCGCCACGAAACCGATACGAATGTCCCGGCAAAGAAGAAGACGAGAACCTATAATGCCCCGACCGTGGCGAGCCAGTCGAAAATGATGTCGAAGAGTGAGGCGGTACGATCAGCTGCGGTTCCAAAAGGAAACCCGAGGGGCAAAGCTTAGGACGCCTGTTCGAGATACCTACGTGAAAGAAGCTTGTCAGTTGTGAATAGCGAGCAGCTTGGCGTGTACGGATAATCAATATTGATCCCAGTAGACAAAAGTCATTTCCGTATGTGAGACTGGGTCTCCTTCCCATTTGAAGCTATAGCAGCCGCTGTTGTACAAACAATGAATTCGAGATGCCAGATATGCTATCAATTAAACCAATGAACATGTATGTCCCGCCTCTTTCCGCAGTCGGCGTTACTTGCTGCCTCCACCCACACTACTCCCGGCGCTCGGTCTGCCAGATATATGAGTCGGATCTGCTCCTTTCAACAATCTCTCGTTTTCATTCGCGTCATCCTCGTCTTCCTCCGTCATCTGGATGCCCATCTCATCCCGATCGTGCGCCTGTTCGGCCCGCGCCGCCTCCGCCCGCTCCGCCTCCGCGGACGAACGCGCGCCGGGGTCCTTCCTCTCCTTGATGAAGGAATCAATAATCCAATACTGCATCACGTTCATCACGGTGGGGAAGATCAGCATGACGAACGTGATCTGCAGCGCGGCGCTGCCTTCGGTCCAGCGGAGGGCCCAGTCGCCGACCCAGGCGATCCAGGGGCAGAGGAGGAAGATGCCGAGGACGCAAAGCTTCATGCCGAGGAGGCCGAGGAAGTAGATGAGGCATTGCTTGAGCCACCAGGTCGTGCGCGGCTGGGGGTTGGGGTTGGAGCGGTTTGGAAGGGGGGAGTAGACGCCGGATTCGATGGAGATCAGTGGTCGGGCGAGAGGCGTCAGGGAGAAGGCGTAGTGGAAGACCTTCAGCCATAGAAGAAGGATAGGGATGCCGATGGTCGTCTGATTGAAGTTAGCATCTCGTCGCGTCGACCAATGAAGCAAAACTCACGTCAATCCCAAGGTTGAGGAGGTAGTATGAGCATGGATTCGGCGCGTCGCCGCTCCCATCATATTGCGCAAACCCATCGTCTCTCCGCATCAACCGCGGCGTGATGTCGGGCCCTGGCGTCGCCGCCGCAGTGGCCGCGTCCTTGATATCGAACTTGCCTGAGCTCAACATGCTCATCAGCACGTTGAGGACGTGCAGCATCATCGAGCCTACCACCTGCTTCGACGCGTCGAACGCCCAGATCTTCAACGGGCGTCGTGGCGTCTCCCGCCATCGTTTGTAGACTAACGAGGTAAGCGCCAGAAGGCCCAGGGAGCTTTGAACCAGAAGGGAGAAGTCGCCGAGAAGGTCACATTCGTGGTCGCCTGGTCTACCAGGGCCATGCGATCCGGGAAGAGAGGCATCCGACGAGGGAATCGCTATTCCTGTCGTCGTCGACGCGGTATCCGGTGATATCGAAGTCGCGGGGTCGGTGGACGTCGGGGTCGGCGACGGCGATTCACTTTGCGGAGGTTCCACCCCGTCGATCGACACCAGTACCGTGTCGAAGACCAGCGTGCTCCCTCCCGGTATCGCACCCACGGCTCGATCACCATACGCCATGGACGGGGGAATCGTCAGCCGTCGTCCCTCGCCGATACACATTCCCACGAGCCCTTCGTCCCATCCTTGGATGACCTGCCCTTGACCGAGCCGGAATCCGAAGGGCGTGCCGCGTTCGTAGCTGCTATCGAACTGCACTTTGGTGCCCCATATCGTCCCCCGATAGTGTACTTCGATCTGATCGCCCAGGACGGTCGGTCGGGAGCAGGTGATTCGGTCGGTAACATCGATTTCGAGGCCCGAGGCGAGTTTCTCGGCGTGGAGAAGGGGAGCGCTGAGGATCGCGAGAAGGGAATATGAAGGGAAGAGCCGCATGGCGGCGAGAAGTCCCCGCGTGGAACAGAAAGGATGGGCGTTGGCGATACGGCCACGGTGCTTGTTCGGTGGACTGGTTGTGTGGTGTGTCGGACGTCAGGGCGAAGGGGGAAAGTGGCGATACAAGAGCAAGGCCCGCCGGCGGGAAGTGTCAGACATACATTCAGGCCAGCAGTCCTTCTGAAGCGGGAAGACACTGGGAAGTACTCCGTAGGTAGGTAAAATCTAGCGACGTGAAAATGTATTGAATTGAATAAATATCGGGTACCGTATGGATGGACACAACCGAAGAATATCTTTGTCTTTATTGTCTGGTCAGTCTGGTGAGAAGAACTGGGCCCTGGGGGGCTGAAGGCTCCAGTATTCCTCCACATGAACCAGGCAACCAGCGCCTGTTTTGCATGCACCGTCTGATCACGGATGACGTCCGTGCATGTTACACTTCGGTATTAAACTATTGATGTATTATTTATTAATAGCCCTGCTTTCGTTGAGTGCGTGGTTCATACAGCACAGCCGATTCATAACTCATATTACAGGTTGGGTATCTGCCAATCCATCGGTAGCAATGGAATAATTCACCAATAGTCCTCCGTCGGATTTGATGGCACTCGTGCCAGTCATCAGATAACTCGCCCAAACACCATACCCGGTGCTCAACCCTCCCGACAGAATCGATCCAGGAAGATATCAATAACCTGTTATGAATACACCGATTAGCAACTAGCAGGACACCATAAAACATAAGAATTCCTACCTTTGCCCTCGTCTCTACGATGGTTATCTCCGTTTGCATTCGCTTCTGCACTTTGAGCCGCAGCCGCTTGGATTCCATCTTGATCACCACGCAACCGCTCAAAATACTGCTTGACATCCTCCGCACTCACAGCCTGGCCGCTCTCGGCGAACGGCTGCAGGAATGATTTGACCTGCTCCTTGAGTTTGTTGTACACCATGACGCCCTCTGCCGGGTGTTAGTCAAATGCTGCATACACCAGCTGAAGACCCGATGGAAACTCACCAATCGCTCTGACCCGATCAACGTTACTCAATGCAGCCTCGCCCATGTCGAGCATGCTTCGAGTCCCCGCACTTTGCCCACCGTCTTCATGTTCACCATCTTCGGAAATGGGAGGTTCGTACGTATCTTCCTCCTCCAACAGCCATGGATGCTTCGCCAATAAAGGAAAGCACCGCGGGCACTTGCACCATCGTTCCCGGAAATCGGCTTGTAGGAAAAGGGACACCTTCCCAGATGGTGCGGGAGGAAGGCTGTTTATTCTGCAAGGGTGGGAATCGGTTTTGTTGTCTTGTTGAATGTCCGCTTCAGCCACTGCGTCACTCCCGTTGGTCTCACTCTTGTCGTTCTCATCCTTGTCCACCGACCTAAACCGCTTGGAGGCGGTTCCAGTTTCGTCTCCATCATAATCATGTGCTTTTCGCTTCTGGGCCGATCCCTGAGATGATGGTTGACCATTTGCTGAAGACTCTTGATCGCCTTCTTTGAATTTAACTGCAGAACCCCTGAAGTAAACGGCCGGGAGAAAGCCTGGAGAACCCGCATACTGTTTGACCCAGGGGTTTGACTCGACACATTTGTAGCAAATGAACGATTCGAAATCTTCTTCTGCGGGGAAGCCCGGTGGTAGTGGGGGTTCCTCCTCATTGACTGTAGCACCATCCACCCGCCCTTCAGGGGCCGGTGCATTTCCTTCTGTAGTAGGCGCTAAGAGCTTATCTTGCTGCTCTTTATGTGTTTCCGCCCAGTTTCGAGGTAGCCCAACCAGACATTCCGGGTGCCACCAATCCTCCCCACATCCGCCAGACGCCTCGGATCCCAGGCCCAGACACTGGAACATGGTCCCTTTCTCTTGATGTGGGTCATATTCTTCGCCGCAGCCGCAGAACTGGTTCCGAAAATTGCGGTTATACGAGTTGCCTTCGCGCGGTGGCTCCGAGCGCACGTCTCCTTTCGTCCCGGTCACCGGATTGATTCGCAGCGTACAAGGTGTGGACTCGGGTAAGCGAGACGTTCCGCAGTCACAGACGAAGTCGCGCTTATTGAACAATTCGACGAGGGTGTGGTCGCCATGACACGATATCGAGCAGGAATAGCAGACTCCGGCCGCATTGTATGGATCGGATGAAGAAGACGGAGGAGGATTGCATGTCAAGCAGGAGAAGACGAGCTGTCGCAACGGGCCCAATGGTTTGGTGCAGGTATCGAACTGATAAGGCAACGCCTCACGTGCCTCTTCTTCGAGTTGCAGCTGGCTATTGATGAATCTTGACTGATTGTTAGCCAAAGAACAGACCAAAGCTATGGATTTGAACATACTCTTGAGCAGTTTGCGAGCTCTCCGACACCTGGGAGAAGCTATTCTGTCGTTCCCTCAATTGATGGGCGGCGACTGAGCCGGATGTTGCCATGGCGCACGAGTGGCGGAAAGCTTCAGCAAACAGTTCCAGGTGAATCCGGTGAGTCCAGTGAGTTTAGTGAATCGGTGAATCCAGTGAATCTAGTGTAAATCGGATATAGACGAGTTGAATGAATCGCAGTTTGTTGATGCACTCGAAATTCAGTTGGAGACTGGAAGCTGATGCAGTTGGATACTTGGATAAAGTGCTCATATCACGTGGTTGCATTCAGGGATAACGCGTGTTAGGCGCGTCTCGCGAAACCCAAGGAAAGCGCGAATGAAACGCGAGGAAGTCACTTTAGAGTTTTGAAGTCACTTTAGCCTTCGCGAAGAGCGGCCCCCTCTATTTGGGATTTTGCTTGAACACTCCACCTCATCCCTTAACTCTTATCGTCAACAAACTAAAACGGTCGATACTGAACCATTAAAACCCCTTGTTGATGAATCAAGTTCAATGAGGTATAATAGGAAGTTTTAGGGTCATTCGAAACCATAGCTAACAATGTTTAAGCTCCCCTTTACGGCCAAACATGTCCTCGGCGAACCGTGGCCTGTCTCCATCGGCCGCTCGAGGGAAACGGGCCCGCGAGGATGACGATAATATGATGTCTTCTCCGGGACTTCCACCGTCAAGTCGTAAGTGGTTTGAACCCTCGGATGTGATATAGCTGACCGTGTAGCCCCTGCATCATCCCCACCAATGCTCCCGGCCGACGATGACGATGATAATCTGATTGATGACGATGAAGATCTCATCGGCGACATTGACGACATGGATGAGATGGCCGAGGATGAGGCGGGTATCGATCTGTTTGCGGACACCTTCGAGCGCGACTACCGCACCCGTCGAGACGACGAAGCGTACAATGCCAAAGATATCGACGACCTGGGCGACTACGGCGATATGGACCTCGGCGCCCGTCGACAACTGGAAGCGCGTTTGAATCGGCGCGACAGAGAGCTAGCCCGCTCCCGGAACATCCCAGCCGGCTTCCTCGACCATGAGGAAGGCGATGCCATATTTGACCCGGCTCGGGGACCTAGAAGACGGCGCCACCGCTATGACGAAGACGAAGATGATGTGGATATGGGCGAAGATATCATGAATGAAGAGCTGACCCTCGAGGCTCTTCAAGACGTAAAGGCTGCAAGCGTCACCGATTGGGTGGCTCAACCTGCCGTACACCGCACGATTGCCCGAGAGTTCAAGTCGTTCTTGACCGAATACACCGACGAAACCGGGAGCTCAGTATACGGCACCCGCATTCGGACACTCGGTGAAGTCAACGCCGAGTCCCTGGAGGTCTCTTTCGACCACTTGGCGGAATCCAAGGCGACTCTTGCATATTTCCTTGCCAACACCCCGGCTGAAATCCTGAAGATCTTCGATCAGGTGGCCATGGACGTCACGCTTCTGCATTATCCCGACTACGAGCGGATTCACACGGAAATTCACGTTCGAATCACGGACTTGCCGGTGCGATATACCCTTCGTCAACTGCGTCAAACGCACCTAAACTGCCTAGTCCGTGTCAGCGGCGTGGTGACCCGTCGCAGTGGAGTGTTCCCACAGCTGAAATACATCAAGTTCGACTGTGTCAACTGCGGTGCGGTGTTAGGCCCCTTCCCGCAAGAATCCAATATCGAAGTGAAGATCTCCTTTTGTCAATACTGCCAAAAGAGAGGGCCCTTCACTCTGAACTCGGAGAAGACCGTGTATCGGAACTATCAGAAACTGACTCTCCAGGAGTCTCCTGGGACTGTCCCGGCCGGTCGGCTGCCTCGACACCGCGAGATCATCCTCCTCTGGGACTTAATTGATAGTGCCAAACCTGGAGAGGAAATCGAGGTCACCGGCACCTATCGGAACAACTACGATGCCTCGCTGAACAACAAAAACGGGTTCCCTGTCTTCGCAACGATTTTGGAAGCCAATCACGTCGTGAAGTCGCACGACCAGCTCGCAGGATTCCGATTGACGGAAGAAGATGAGCGGCAAATTCGCGCCTTGTCCAAAGACCCGAATATCATCGACAAGCTCATCAATTCCATTGCACCCAGCATCTACGGGCACACGGACATCAAGACCGCCGTGGCTCTCAGTCTGTTTGGTGGGGTCAGCAAGGAAGCCCAGGGAAAACATATCATTCGAGGTGACATCAACGTGCTTCTCTTGGGCGATCCGGGGACCGCGAAGTCGCAGGTGCTGAAATATGTCGAGAAGACCGCACATCGAGCCGTCTTCGCTACGGGCCAAGGAGCCTCCGCAGTGGGTTTGACGGCTTCGGTACGACGCGATCCCCTGACCTCCGAATGGACGCTCGAGGGTGGCGCCTTGGTTCTAGCGGACAAGGGCACCTGCCTGATCGACGAGTTCGACAAGATGAACGACCAAGATCGGACCAGTATCCACGAGGCGATGGAGCAGCAGACCATCTCCATCAGCAAAGCTGGCATCGTCACGACCCTGCAAGCGCGGTGCGCAATCGTCGCTGCCGCCAATCCAATCGGAGGTCGCTACAACAGCACCATTCCTTTCAGCCAGAACGTCGAGCTGACAGAGCCCATCCTGAGTCGTTTCGATATCCTCTGCGTGGTGCGGGACACCGTCGAGCCCGAGGAGGACGAGCGACTGGCGAATTTCGTGGTGAACAGCCATGGACGCGCACATGCCTCCATGACGAACCCCGACGGCATGGACGTGGAATCCCCCCCCGCGCACACCGAAGGACAGATACCGCAGGAACTGTTGCGGAAATACATCCTCTACGCCCGGGAAAGGTGCCGGCCGAAGTTGTACCAGATCGACCGGGACAAGATCGCCCGACTGTTCGCTGACATGCGACGCGAGTCCCTGGCGACAGGAGCATATCCCATCACCGTAAGTCTCAGTCATTTTCCTTCAATTATATCGTGCTAAGTAAACTCGATAGATCCGGCATTTGGAAGCGATCATGCGAACCTGCGAAGCGTTCTGCAAGATGCGGCTGTCGGAGTACTGCAACTCGCACGACATGGACCGCGCCATCGCCGTCGCCGTCGACAGCTTCGTCAACTCGCAGAAAGTCAGCTGCAAGCGCGCGTTGGCGCGGGCGTTTGCGAAGTATACCTTAAAACCCAACTCGCAACACCAGCCCCAGCGGTCCGGTGTCACGGCTAGTGCATAATCGCGGAAAGATGATGTGAACATATGGGGAACTACCTTTTCAGGCGCGGCGAAGCCTTGGGTATATTGTGCTATGAACGTTACCACGATGCTGGCGTTATGGTTGCAATTCGGTGTCAGGCGGGTTGAATGTAGGATCGCCCAGTGATGTCAGGAAGGTTACTTCAGAATTCATATAATCAACAGGCGATGAAAGGTAGACGTCCTTTGCCGCAAGCAAGCCAAACATCTGATTTTGCTGCGCGCGTCCTAGTGTTACCAAGTGTGATGATACGCCGAGGATCCGACGATGCTCCTGGATACGCTGCAACCTCTCCAATGGGAATATATACGGGAGCCCAAGCTCCATCTCCTCCGCGTGACTGATTTTGACGTCCCCCGCCCCAACGGAATTGGCCCATGCTCTGAAATTCAACCCCAGTACGGCCGAAAGCCCGAAAATCCCGTGCCTATCGCCGCCAACGGATCGCTCGTCGACTCTTCTTTCTTCCGCTGGCCGGAAAGCTATCATCGTCAGTCAGAGTTCAACACTTGCGATTTCGATGTCCACTTACTTCCATGGTGATCTGTCGATGCAGGTGAACCAGCCAGTCCACATAGTTCTGCGCCTCGTTGTTCCGGTCCTCGTACAGCAGCCGCGCGTACTCGTATTCCGCGCCGTCCAGCCCCTGTCGCGCGAGCTGCAGCGTCAACGCCTTGGACCCGCGCGTCGTCTCCAGGTACTGCAGGATGTTGCGCACCTGCGCGTTGAGGTGGGTATCCAGGACCGGCAGGGCAGCAAGGAACGCGTCCAGCGATTTGAGTGTGGTATTTCCCGGTCCGAACAGGTCTTCGAGGAGGTTCGGGGATACCTGCGCGTGCAGCCAGAGGAGGCAAATTTGGCCATTGTCGACGATGTAGACGCCGCCCTCTTCGACGCGGGAGAAGCTCGCGCGTACGGTGGCGGGCATGCGGAGGTGGCCGTTTTCGTTGGGGAAGCCGTCTTTCTCGTCGAGGTCGTGGAGGGAGATGACGCGGGGGTACAGGTACAGGGACATCTCCATGGCGCCCATCTGCTTCAGCAATTTCAGATCGTGAACGCGACGATCGGTGGGTTCGCGTCCGCCTTTCAGAGCGCGAGACTTGATCAGGCCGAGCATGTACATGCTGAACTCTTTCATCAGTTCGGGCAGGATCAATTGGCCGGGTGGATGGGATCCCGAGGATAGCTTTCGGTAGCTCGCCAGGATATCGACGGTCTTCTCGTTCAACGCGCTTCGAACGTCCTTGAGCGACTTCTCGGGTACTCGTGAGGCGGCCTCCTTGGCGATCACGTCCACGACGGCTTCTTGATCGACGAGCTTCATCGCCTCGATCGACCCCTCTGACACGCTCGCGACAATGTTGCTGCATCGTACCCGTCGCTGGCCGCTGGCCGTCGTATAAAGCAACGCGCTTTGGAAATGCGCATCGAGTTTCGGGTCCAGCTTGCCGTCGTAGCTGAACATGACGGCGAGCGCCTTATCCGAGTCGATGGCGCCGAACTCTAGATCCGCTCCGAACGTATGGTGGGTGAAATTGCCATGGTACGCGGATACTTGCAAGCCGTTCGAACAGCGAACTTTCATGAGGGCTTGGTATCCGGTTTCCCGTGTCACGGTATGTTTGATCTCCCGTGCCAATCGAAGGGAATCGCGAGGGGCATGGAAGTTGGGATAGTAGTAGATTTCACCTCCGGATTTCGACGAGACGAGACCTACGATGCGTTAAAAAAGGCCAAAGCCCAAAGCCTCCAAGACTTACCTAAAGTCGCGATATCAAGAAAGCCGCCACTGGGAGCCGCCATGAAGAAATCCACTCCGATGCCATGTTCCACCATTTTCGTGGCCGCTTTCGTCCACAGAGGATGCTCGGTGGTGAGCAGCTTCTTCTCTGCATCGGTCCCGTGCATCTTGGTATCATCGCGGAAAAAGAGCCGTCCTGGTCCCCATGTTGGCAGCTCGCCTATTGAGCAAACAATCTTCCCTCCAGTCGTAGATAACGCTTCCAGTGCGGCATTGAGTGTCGAGAGCAGCGCCGGTTCGGGGTTCTTGAGCCCGGAGAACATGTTCGGCAACTGCGTAAGCAATGCGGTGATGACGGTCCGCGACTCCTCGGGATCGACGAACATGCCTTCACTAAACGGAACGAACGGGTCCTCAATATCGGTCATGACCATCATTTGCGCCTTTTCCAACCCCGCGCTCAAATTATAGAAATGAATCTCCTTGTCGAACGTGACGATGCCAATTTGTGACCCCGGTGGCAGCCGTCCAGCCTCCTCATTGTCATTGTCCGAGTCAAATGGGCCGTATAGGGCGCTCATGATTCCCTCGCAGAAAGCATCCACGAACCCCTTGTTCACCGACTCTTCACACACATCGATCAAAAACAGCCATCGTAATGGCACCGGCTCCTTCCCCCAGTATTCCTTCGGAACCATAAACTCGACCGTTCCCAGCATTAGCTCCGGCCGTTGCGGTCGATCGACCCGTACACCGGAGGGGTCGGTCGGCGAGAAATATTCTGGCGGAACGTCATTCGGGAATGTACACATGTTGCACACGAACTTGCTCCCTCCTGAAAGGAAGGTCATGAAAGGATTGATGTAAGCTCGACATCGTCGACAGCGGGGAGGGCCCATGTCGCCGAAATCCAACACCGGTATGGGTTGCTCTCCATCTTGCAACCGCGCCAATGGTTGCACTATGAGGCCGAGAGGAAGGCTGGTAGCCGCAAGCGCTTCTTGTGTCGAGGGGATGCAATTGAGCGTCAATCGGGTGAATTTCGGCGAGGCATTGCCTTGATCGAAGGCAATGTACGGGACCGCCGCAGGAGGTGGTAAATGTCGCTCCACAGTCGCATACGCATGGTCCAGATAGTATTGGGTTGCAAAGTCCCGGGCTCGAGGGACGCTTGGGATCTGCTCCGGATCGACTCGTCCCTGCGCGGATGTGACGGCACTGCCTTGGAGAGGGGTATTGCTCCGCGCGGCATGCTGCGGTGCCGTCGCTTGGTCTTGAGGGGTGAATATCGGGTTCGCAGCGGCAGGGAATTGGTTCATCGCAGGAGTGATCTGTTGGTTAAGATATTGAGAGGGCGCAACCTGCCCTTGGGGCATCCCATTGAACGCTTGCGAGCTGCCTCCCGGCGTCTCGATATTGTGGTAGGCATGCCGATCTCGCTTTTTATGTGTCCTTGCCGGAGCCGCGCCTTCGGTCCCTAAACCGACGTGGCTCATCTGTTGTGTCAATCCCTCCATTCCGGCGGGTGGTGCGGCTCCTGGCGTTGATCCTGGTGGCGCGAAGTATCCCTGCTCCTGGTATGGCGGGTTCCCAGCTTGCGTTCCCGGCTGTGTGTGGGCGACAGAAGGGTCATATTGTTGCTGTTGCGGAGGAGCGCTCTGATATGAACCTGATTGATGATACCCCGAGGGTGCTGGTGCAATTGGCGGTCGGAACTGGGGCGCTTCGGGCTCGACTTTTGGGTCGTTTGGGTTTATGGAATGCTGCCCGAGGGCATGGAACATGGAGAAGTCCGACATGCTGGATAGTGTGAAGGGTCGACGAATCTATGCGCGTTGTCGAAAGGGAACGGTGGTCTCGTTCGAAGTAGGGTCGAGTCCGGGAGCGCCTAGGCATAGGCCTCCACAGAGAACTGCATTGGGGAAGCTGTAGATCACGTATCTATAAAGCGACTGGAAAGCAACCGATTTCTCGGAAAGATGTGGATGTTATTTGAGCTGCGATGTCCTGTTGACTTCTTGGTCTTACTTATTTCATTGTTGTAAGTTGAGGTTGATGCCCCCTGTCAAGTCGTCTGAACATCTGATCGCCAATTGGCTGGAATGAACGTAGATATTGGACTGAGTATGGGCGATGATCGCTTGAAGACATGGGATTTTTTACAGTTATGACCGTCTCCCTTCTGCATGTGCTGCAACTACCGGATTCTATTTGATATTCCCAGTGCGAAATAGGCTGATATCACGGGCGTCGAAGATATTCTACCCTACGCTACACGCACTTTAAGGCCTTGGAGGCTTGGACAGATGGCCCAAGGAGCTCATATGATGTCGAGAATGGTCTGTTTTGGTTCTTATCTAGAGACTATTCATACACTTCAATCTTCTCTCGAGTGTTGCCTTTCGACGGCATTTTCAGATCACTCTGACTGGTGTGCAGCGAGACGTTTATTTCTCGAAAAGGTAGGTCAAGTGACACTTGCCGCAGTACTGGCGGTCCTGCATGGCAGCCATGAAGATACCGGCACCACACTATAATAAAGAATTAGTTCAGTCCCCAAGAACGAAATCCAGGAACACGTACGGTATCGCTGGGGCACTCGCGTCGGAGACGCTCAATCTTGCCATCCCCATCCACCTTGTAGTACTTGAGGATCGCGAGCTTGACCTTCTTGCGCTTGTGCTTGATCTTCTTAGGAGTAGTGTAGACCTGAAAACGGATTAGCGAGCGGCTCAGGGAATACTATCGATAGGAATGAACAAACCTTCTTCTTTCGCTTCTTACCACCACCACGGAGGCGGAGGACGAGATGGAGGGTGCTCTCCTTCTGGATGTTGTAGTCGGAAAGAGTACGGCCATCCTCGAGCTGCTTTCCGGCGAAGATCAGGCGCTGCTGGTCCGGGGGGATTCCTTCCTTGTCTGGATCCAAATGTCAGTCATATACATTTTACAGAAGCGATGATAGAGACAAACCCTGGATCTTGGACTTGACATTGTCAATGGTATCACTGGACTCGACCTCAAGGGTGATGGTCTTGCCCGTGAGGGTCTTGACGAAAATCTGCATGGTGACCTCAACAATGCCCTAGGACTTTGTATCTTCAGTCACGATAATGTGAAAGTTGAGAGGGAGAGATGCGAAGTGGCGCGGAAATTCGAGTTGTGGGCAAGCGATAAGGCACCAAGGTGTCAAAGTGCAAATTAATTATTATTGGTCGTTGGGGAAGGCCCCTGCATTTCCCACGTGATGTCAGGTGATTGGGCAGTAAGGCTGATCGCCGATCCAAGCGTTTGGGTTGCCCGCCGCAACGGGCTGTTGACCAACTTTTGACGCCAGTTGATGACGCCCCCATGAGAAGTCCAGCTCAAAGACATTCGATCCTATTTATCACCATCTCTCTATTGTTCAGTATCTTTCTGAATCCAAAAAACATCTGCTACTCTCGATAATCCACCCAAACCTACATTCAACAGAGAAGTCGACCTTTACACACCGCATCAGGTCTCGACTTCGTCTATCAAACCGAGTTTTCGCACTTCTCCCGGGCATCAGCCCAACACCTTACATTCACTGGTTGTGATCGACAAAATCTATTGTACTGAGCGGTCTTTAAGGAAATCCGCCGCCCCGCGGGAGTTTGCCTGCACTGCGTGAGGTACGGACAGTCGAATCATTGAAATAGGATAGCCGCTAATATCGGTGATAGCCTCGGACCCAAGGAGATACTACTAACCCCCCAGGAACCAACAGGAACCGTATCTTTGAAAACCCATTCCGGACTCGACTTGCATCTCACACGATGTTGTCCACGCCAAACTCAAGCATTGAGCGTCGCCGCACGACCCACCGTCGGCAAAACTCCACGCCTCAACTTGAGTCGGCCAACGTTCGACCCCTTCCAGCCATCGTCCAGCGTCAAACCAACCAGGGTCACCGACGAGGGATGAGTCTCGACATCCCCCGGAACCCCTACAAGCGGACGAGGTCGCCGCCGTTGTCTTCGATGATCACGACGCCGACCCAGGAGCTGGAGTCGACGGTAAGTATAGCTAACCCCCACACAGGACAGGACCCTCAACAACATCCGACGCAGGTAGCGCAGTTGCAAAACATGCCTCAGCTGGGGCAACAGAACCAGCACCATCAATCCCTAGGACCGCGGGCGGCCTATTCCCCGGACCCAACTCAGTACAATGCGTCGTTGACGACGCACTCACAACCAGCCACCCCCCGATCGCCACTGAAATCGCCGGAGGAGCGGCTCCGCGAATTCCGTGAGCGCATCAACGAGTTCAGCGATCTGGGGATCATCCAAGTCAATATTCTCCCGACGCCCATGGCAACACCGCAGAAACAAACGAACACGGCGCCACACGGTGACAACTTAGATGTGGCGCCCATGCCATCAAGTTTTGGTGACGTGACGGAGATCAATCTCGACCCACCAGGGATGGAGCAGGTCTTCTCCATGAACGTGGACAATCCGGAGAGCGACCGAGAGAATGAGTCGTCGTATTATTCGTCCGATGCTTTCTCTCCAGAGCGATCGCCGACTGTTTCGCCCCAACTACGATCAACAGCCACGTTTGGCGGATTCCCCGTCACTCCCGCACCACCAATCTCATTCTCACCCTCTACCACACCGTACATGCCTTCGTCCCAAGCAGGCGATGATCTTGATGCACTCCTCTCGTCACCCCAATTTCACCCTGGATCTCCTTCCGCCGGAGTGCAGGTTGCCGGCATGTACCTCAACGCATCCATCGAAGACACGGGGATCTCCTCCGCCGAAGTGCAAGCATTTATCGGCGAGCAAGACCCCGTCAGCCACAAATGGACCTGCCTGTTCCCGCAGTGCCGCAAGACCTTCGGGCGCAAGGAAAACATCAAAGCCCATGTGCAGACCCATCTCGGCGACCGGCAGTTCCGCTGCAACGACTGCAACAAGTGCTTCGTCCGCCAGCACGACCTCAAGCGCCACGCCAAGATCCATTTCGGCGACAAGCCGCACAAGTGTCTCTGCGGGACCGCGTTTCAGCGCCAGGATGCGTTGACGCGGCATCGACAGCGCGGCATGTGCTCGGGAGCGTTTCCAAATGCGGTGCGGAAGACGGCGAGGAGAGGGCGACCGAAGAAGAAGAGACCCGAGTTGGAGCAGCGGGTGGAGAAAGCGCTCCGAGCGAGGATCATGGATAAGGAGGAGGAAACGGGCCTGGAGATCCACTCCAGCGGCCCGTATGCATCGTCCTTGTCGGGGGCATCGGAGGGTTCATATCCAATTAGCCCGGCCACCAGCCCGCCTCCCTTCGATGCCACGCAGTTCACCACTTTGGGTGGTGACACTCAGGAGGATGTGTCATTCAGGTACGTGGATCGGACGGTTCCCCTTAGTTCAGCCTACTGACCCTCGCAGCGACCTCAAGTTCAGCATCGACGAAATCGAATCCGAATCGTTCACCTCGTCCCCATCGGCCACCGGCGGCGCCAATCGCGATGGGCCAGCAAGTTTAACGGAGGAATTTCCCCTCCCGCCCTCGCTCGTCCAGGCAGACGTCGAACTCCCCGGTATCGTTAAATGGAACAGCCTGCCGCATGGATTGGATCCGAAAACCCCGCCCGCGTCGCCTCCGCTGGGTACTATCAGCCCCGCACAACTGGGCTCCCCGACCAAAAGCCTCCAAAGCTTCGACGCGGACGAGAAAATCCACTTCGGCCTCGCGCGAAGTCGCGTCAGTAGCGCGGGAGAAACACCGCCGACCAGCCCCATGGACTCGCAGATGATGGGCGGAGCGCAGGACCTGGAGTCGCGGGAGGAGGAATTGAAGTTAGCAGAGGATCTGAAGATGATCGGGCAGGACATGGAGGGGATGGGGTCCAGTCTCGGGGTCAATATGGGGCCGTCGGGGGTGTTTTGCGATGTCGACTTGTTCTGCGACGTCGGGATGGGGAATGCAGCGCCGGGGGAGTGGAGTGAGGAGAACTGGGGATGGTGATGGATCGCGTTCTTGGATAAGCGACTTTGGAAGGTTACGCCGTGTCTTTTGATCGGCTGGCATTCGATGGAGCAATTGGGAACGCTTTTCTTATATCTCCTTGCAGACTTGTTGGTTACGAGTGATGACGCTCTTCGATAGCTTGTGTTATGTAGTCAATATGACAGATTGTACGATGGACTCGAAGGGAACCACCATGGACTAAGTGGTGTAGAGAAACAGACCTAAAGACTCGACTATAAAAAAATGTGAGCCAATAGAAGGAAAGGATCTAATGTCCACCTACCACAATCGGAGCGACGAAACCGCCTGCATTCAATAAGGCGCATTAACTCCAACCAGAGGATTAGAGACATAATTAAGCTGTTAACAAAAAGAAAGAACTACGTAAACCAGATTCAAACTGGAACCTGCAAAAAAAGAGTGGCACACACAGGCAGAGAACAATCGGGGGGGTTTATGAATGTAGCTCTATCCGGTACCCACCCCGAGCCACAATAATTAGCCATGCGTGACCACGTTACTACAATTGACTTGATTAAGTTATATGTACCTTCCGAGTATCAACTACATTCATTCATTTAACCTTCTTTACGACTATAATTACAACCTTAATAACACACATCGATTTACTTAAGAAGATCTGGCACAACAAACCTCATTCCCGTCACATTCATCGGACGCGAATGACCATGGACACACAGCCTACCGTACCTATGGTAGCTTTGAGCATCCTCTTCTATCCCGCAGGAGTAGACGTCGCGTGTCCAATTCTCATGATCAACTCGAACGTGATGATCGGATAGATATGGACTGTGCCAACTCGCGCCATCATTGCAACTGCGAACTCTTCACCTCGGATTGACATCGCTTCATCATCTGATCATCCCTATCTCCTGAAGTCATCGGTTGCTGGCATGTTAATCACGCGAAGTGGCCTGAAATGCGTACTGAAACGTTGCGGTGGGCCACAACTCAAAAGAAATGTTTCGAAGAATGCGCGATGAGTGAAACGGGGAAATTGACAGTTTGAGACGTTCGGGATTTCCTAGTTCCGAGTTCACGATTCAATCTGGCGATAGGAGACTTGGAAGTCGTGCTCGAAGCATTATTATTGTCGGCGGCACTTTGAATGGTTGAACTCAAACAGAAAGACATCAACACTGGACAGACTCTGCGAATGCGTCATAAGTCTTAATAGCATTTGTTCGAACTTTGAAGAGAGGATGATCATGATGGAAAAGGGGAATCCTAGATCGACATAGTCCACGTCGATGTCTGCGTTACGCCGGTCCACTAGATACAGTAAGTCAAAATTGCTAACCCCATATCCTCTGCCGACATCTCCTTAAGAACCCCCAGGCTTACCTAGACGCAAGTCCTTGAAATCGAAGCCCTTCACGACCCCAGCAATGACCACGCTGTGGCCATCAGCAGTAACATCAGAGATATCCTGATCGATCTTTGACTCTTCCCCAGAAGTGTTGATGAATCCCGTCACAGCTGAACTATTGTTTGTTGCCTTGACACCTTTGATCTTCTGCCCTGTACGCTCATACACTGTTTTGGAAAGGGCTTCCTCACACATCTCTCTGAAGGTATTGTTGCCGGCTTGCTGTCTCCGAAGCTCTTGGAGAAGCTCCTGTTTGCTCTGCTCGGATTCCTCGTCCGGCTCGGTGCTTCCTCTAACTATGAGTTGTTGCAGATTGCGCTCAATTTCCACCCCTTCATTGCCTGCACTAATAAGCTCTTGCGCAAGGTCTGCTTCGTTTACCCTTAGCATGCTGTCTCTCTGCTCTTTCGCCAGGTCCTTTTGGCTAGTTACAGCTAAGCTACTCAATCAGTCAGCTATTGGCAGGCTGAAAGGCTGTCGGTAAACAAACAGAGTTGCCGTAGCCAGTGCGACGCTAAGAGTGCTTTTGCAGTCGCTAAGCTGCCCTTTGAATGTCTTGATCCTCTCCTGCCCAAATAGTCCAACCCTCCACCGAGAGACCCAAAACATCTTGTCGTCTTTGGAACGGTTCATCCAATGCTCGACTTGCAACTGAAATGCTTTGCATGCTCTGTCACAGTTCTCGACAGCAGGCCCGATTTGCTTACTCTGAATGGGTTGCGGTGAATCGGCTTGTACTTCCAGATCCTGCAACACACTCTCAACTGCGCGAAGGTCGGCGCTGATGAATTTGACGGTTCTTGGGGCGTCTTTAATGTTGTCGATGGTCTTGGCGAGAAATTGAACGCTCTGGAGAGCTGTGGCTGTAATGCCTACAACAGCCGCAGTGATGCTAAGAGGTTCCGGCATGACTAAACGAACACTGGAAAGGAATCGACTAGTTAATGGGTTCAACCAAGGGAAAGGAGAGGAGGTAGTGGTTAAAACACAAAGGAAACAATGAACCATATATGCGGGGCAGTAAAAGACTGCGGTTCAGTGAGGCGCAATTCGTGTGTTGTGACAAATCATCGCGCATATTGGCGTGACCACTTGAAGATGCCATTTGCCAAACCCTGAATTTGTTCGTTGATATAATTACCACGCAGTACAGTACCTCGAGAGTACTTATCAAGGCGAATATGAGATTGTATTGCTGAGCGTCCCAGACTTTTTCAATAATTGGTTATAATTAATAAAGCAATAGTAGCAATGGTAGCAATGGCAGCACTAGCACCCAATGTCCAGCGGACCCTTGCCCCACCAGAGCAGCTTCAGTTATGCCTTACCTACTACGCCTTACTGCGTCCAGCAAGGCAGTATCAGCAAAACGTCCGCAACAATGGCCAGACCTTTGCTGCCATCAACCATGGAATCATATACTATGCCAATGCGAGAATAACTCGGCTCTCGAGTAAGTATCTCGGTGTGGATGAGATGATTTGGCTATGGAACTTGCAGGGAGTAGGGACCGACTTTTATTTTTTGCAAGGCTCAAGGCTGAGAGGAATGACTGATCCACATGGATTGGGCTAGCTGCGGTACAGCCCGTCCGCCAGTATGGTAAGTCGGTAACACCTCCGTACAGAATCTACAGATTCAACAATTGGGGCCAGCCCGCCAGAGCCTTCTCTTTGCTCAGTTCCATTGGTCAGATAAAGGGATCTACACCGAAAAAGTGGGTAGCCACTAGCCACCCTTCTCCTTCTCCGTGTCGGCGTATTCACGAAATGATCTTGGCATCCAACTTGGTCTGCACTCTACAGGCTGCAACCGATGCATTTCTCCAGCAGCCGACAGCGGCAAGGCAAGCTCGTTCATTGGCGAGGCTGGCGGAATGCATTCGCCAGCTGAGAATGAACCTCACATGTGACCTGGGGGTAGGTATACTATGTAGATATGGACTCACTCCAGAATGTTTCCTTGCGCACGTACGCCGCAGTATTCGCATTTCGCAACGAGAGATCAATAACTACTAGCAGGGCGAAAGATTTAGCATCGTTACTCCAAGCTCATGGCTCAGCAACGTATCAGCGATGCGACCGCCAAGGACGGTTCGCTGGTTATCGCTGGTAATAATGAATTCCACGGATCTGTGAACGTCGGGGCCAGTAAAGGTGAGTGTACTTAACTGGCTGTGGGCTCGAAGCATCAGGAAGCTAAATGGCAAGTCTAGACTTGAACGATATACTCGGCTCCCTCCCTACCGCGAAGGACGCACCGTTCTACGCACACCAGCGACGACATGACCCGACCTGCCTTGACAATACCCGCGTCGGCCTCCGTGAAGATATAGACAACTGGGTAAAGGGAGAAAATTCGCCGAGCATCTTTTGGCTAAGCGGTTTGGCTGGCACGGGCAAGTCCACGGTGGCGCGAACAGTGTCTAGGTATTGGGCGAACCCGGCGAAGGAAACCCTTGGTGCTAGTTTCTTCTTCTCAAGAGGCGGCGGAGATGTCGGCCATGCCGGTAATTTTGTTACAAGCGTTGCAGTACAACTGGCAAACAAAGTACCGGATCTGAAACGAATCATTTGCAACGCGATTTCCGCCCAGAGCGACATTGCCAACCGGGATCTAAGTGAACAATGGCGCCATCTGGTCCTTAATCCATTGTCGCAGCTGGCGGGCAGCAGCAGCCAACCCCGATATATTCTTGTCGTTGATGCGCTTGATGAGTGCGAGGACGAGAACGACATCCAGACTATTTTACAATTGCTAGCGGAGGTTCGGTCCTTAGAGACGGTCCAGCTTCGAGTATTCTTAACCAGCCGACCTGACGTTCCGATCCGAAACGGCTTCATCCAAATCCCAAATGTTGTACACCGGGATTTTATACTCCACGAAATATCGTCGTCGATTGTCGATCATGATATCCGCATTTTCTTACGGCACAAGCTTGAAGACATTGCTCGTAGGTACTGTCTCCCTGCTGGTTGGCCTGACGAGCATATCATTGGTCAACTCGTTGACAGTGCAAATGAGCTATTCATCTGGGCGGCAACTGCATGTCGCTTTATCGAGGAGGGCGAATACTTTGCTGCAGATCGAATATCTATAATCCTCAAGCCTGACTCTGCGGATGACTCGGGAGACGGGTCGTCTTCAGATAGTTCCGCGACAGATAACAAGAATGGCGATCCTGTAGTAGCTCCACAACAGCACCTGGACAACATCTACATCACAATTCTCAAGAAGTCTATCCGAAAATACAGGGGGCGAGAAAGCAAGAAATGGCGCGAGCGACTTGGAACAACCATGGGGACCATTGCTGTCCTCTATTCTCCTCTATCCACCGACTCATTGGGGAAACTACTCCACGCTACGCTTGATACTACGCTCGACAGTACGCTACAACAACTAGACCAAACACTGAACGATCTTCATGCGATTCTGGACGTTCCAAAGAATTCGACTCAGCCGCTGCGTTTACATCATCCATCGTTCCGCGACTTCCTCCTTGACCCAAAGAGATGTACAGATTTGAAAATTGGGATTGACGAGAAGCAAGCACATAAATCACTCGCTACAAGCTGCATTAAGCTTATGTCTGGTGCTCTTAAGCAAGATATTCTTAGTGTGGACCGACCAGGAGCATTAGTGACTGATATTGAAACTAGTCTTACAGCGCAGCATCTCCCTCCTGAGGTTCGGTATGCATGTCTATATTGGATCCAGCATCTCCAGAGAAGCGAGGCCAAGCTTCAAGATGGCGACCAAGTACACCGTTTCCTACAAGAGCATTTCCTCCACTGGCTCGAAACTCTCGGATGGATGGGGCAGGTATCGGAAGGAATTCATACCATCGCGTCTTTAGAGTCGCTTGCTTCCGTTAGTTATACCTCCGGCATAGTATATAATCTCGCTAAGACTTCGACTAGATAAGTGACTGTCCTAGCCTCTCAGATATCATCTATGAGGCGAAGCGGTTCGTGGTCTACAATCGATACGCTATCGGGTTAGCTCCCCTTCAGACGTACTGCAGTGCCCTCGCATTCGCACCGACAATGAGCATAATAAGAAAGCAATTCGCAAATTGCATACCTAGATGGATACGGAGGTTACTACAGGTCGAAGAGAAATGGAATGCGGTGCTGCAGACGCTCGAGGGCCATTCGAGCGGGGTCTCGGCCGTGGCCTTCTCGCCGGACGGCAAGACGCTGGCGTCGGGCTCGCACGACGGGACGGTCA
>NW_022985091.1:6512-12808 GCF_010015585.1 Eremomyces bilateralis CBS 781.70 | reverse complement strand
GGCCGTGGCCTTCTCGCCGGACGGCAAGACGCTGGCGTCGGGCTCGCGCGACAGGACGGTCAAGCTGTGGGACGCGGCGTCGGGGGCGGTGCGGCAGGCTCTGGATGTCGGCAGTATCGTCAAGACTCTCTCTTTCTCCGACGACAACACTTCTCTCCGAACGAACAGGGGATCACTTCCTATTTCATTATCTCTTTCTAACGATGTACCTCTCCTCCAACCACAATGCCCACCTCTTATCTCTGTCAACGACGAATGGGTTTGTCACAATACCGAGCGTATGCTTTGGCTTCCTCCTGAATATCGATTAGCCGAAGTTGCGGTCTATGGAAGCGTTATTGCTCTCGGCTGCAGATCTGGAAGAGTTACAATTATGATATTCGCTTTCTGAACCCTTTCCTAGCCTCCTCCCCACCCACCGCCGATACAGATAGTGTCTTTATATACTGGTGGATAGCACAAGTGGCGACAGCTAATAAGTAATACTTGATTATTAATACAGATACTTTGAAATCAGATTGTGCCGCAAGGCGGTATGGAAGAATGGAATCGGAGCTATGTTTGGCGTTAGCATCAAAGGTGCCTGAGAAGCTTGGTACCTAATTACTCTGTAGTCTGTACTGTATCCAACTGAAGCCACTCGACAGCTGCAGTGGCGCCCGTGTAACGGACGTGCAATTGTGGCGGCACTTAACAATATATTACTCCTAATAATAAAATACTGCTTGAACAGGTTGATTCTACTGTGAGTCTCCGAGTCCACGTGTTGGGCTATGACCATTGACTGTGTATCCCTTGCAGATTGCAGAAGGCCGATCAGCTCATCAGCTCATTGATCCTCGTTTCAATTTTCCAACGATTCCGGAATCTTGGGAATTCACCTTTCGCTGGGGGTTGGAATTTGGATTCGAGATGTTGGTTGCTGAGCCGCTGAACCGCTGAGCCGTAAACAGCGACAACTGATTGGATGGTCCTTGGATGGTCCTATTGTGAGCAGGACCTTTCTCTTAACCACTCGAGTCTCACCTCTCACTCACCCGATACTGGCGTCACCGCGCCGCTTGACGATATTTTTGGCAAAATGAATGAGGAATCCCATGCAGCGGAAGGCGTATTAATTAAACACGGCTTTCGGGGGGCACGAAAGTCATCCAAGTCGCACCAGCGAGAGTCCTCTCACTTCCAAAATCCCTTCTTCGACCATGTCCGATATTACCCTACGCCCTCTCCGTCCTTTATGAGACGTCGGAGAGTCAACACTGGGACGCTGATCATCCGTAATAATGCAGGATTTACGGATATGTTTCCTTTATTCTAATTCCTCTCCCCTCTGAATTTCTGGCGCAAGGGATGTTCGATGGGGGCGGACATCGGGGCATGGAGATTGCAGACTCGGGACCCGAGTGGTCCGCGCATCGGGAACGACGGGACGATCACCGACCAACGACCGAGCAGCGATGAGCGACACCATGGGCGATGGGGGCGATTCCGACGGTCAGGATTCAGGAAGCATCAGTTAATTAATCCAAGTTGGGAGCTGGAGACTTGCGGGAATACTTGAGCGGTTAGAATGTTGGATGAAGTCATATTTTAATTAAAATTCCGGACTGTGTTCCCGCATCCATTCCCGTTCCTAGTCATGGTGAGGTCATTTGGCCCGAATTGTACCATGGACGATGAAGACCTCAGGGTCTCGTTCCACGATGGACATGGAGTAGAGAATCTTACTCTTTGTCGGTCGGAAATCTAGATGCCTCCGATCATACACGATCGTCTACATAGTAGGGCTAGAATAGGAGCACATGACGATGGAATGGCGGGACATATCGATGCCGGCATACCACCATCATGGCATCCTCAAGCTTAGTGTATGATGGATGTATGCAGGATGACTGGATGAGGGGCAGAATTGATACCTTCTATCAGTCAGCATTAATTAACAGCCGTCGCTCCATGCTCTCCGTCACCCGCAATTTGCAAAGAAGCTTAAGTACAGAAGACAGCATGGACGGTTCTGTAAGCAAGATGACTTGGGGAGAAAAGGACGAATTAAAGGAGGTGTGAATTGGGATGTTCAATGCCAACACCTCTGTCACTCGTAAGCCTAACCGCATTCATCGCTAGCTCGCGAGTCAGACATACGATGGCGAGTTGGGGACAGGCGAGAAACTAATCCTCGATATTTAGAATTTTCCCCATCGCAATTTCGGTAGACGGATGAGGATTTGAATTGGTCAACTGGGGGTCTTGGGTAAAAGCTAAGAATGGAAGCCAACCAGGCAGATGATGGGATGAAGGACCAAGGTCCAGGGAGCAAAGGGGCGTTGGGGCCAGCCATTGACCCATTGTAGACTGTAAAATCTGTAAACTCCGTACCATAAGGCGAGGTACGTACTACCGAAGAGGCTAACAAGCTTTGGGCGGTTGGAGTACGACAAGCGTTGAACGGCGGGTGATGGTGGAGCAGACGAACAGGGAAAAGCCTGGTATTCCGCTGTTTCCTGTGATTTCCCGCTGAACTTCGGTATGCTATTGGTGAAAAATCGAAAATGATTCCGAACAAGAGGACCCTCAAACGTCCCGATTAAGTTAACGTACAATTATGCACTGTAAACTTCGCTGCAGAGGAAAACGGCCAACGGAGATGCGAAATCTCCGTCACCATCCGCCGCTTGCCTGCAATTCTGTACGGATCGAATTACCATCGTTCTTCTTCCTCTTCACCAAACTGCGGATTATTTTCCTCTGATTATTCCTATACTCTCATCTGATTTCCCTAGAAGCCTCGTGGTCACCGCATCCTCTACCTCTCTTCGTGGTCGCCCGAACTCGCTCCAGCAACCCGACCATCGCAATCCCGCCCCCTGCTCACGGAACGCGACTTCATCACTCCGCCTCATCCTGCATCGCTGTGGCTGAGCGAGCGAGTACCACGGACGATACTCATCCTCAAGGCTCAAGGACCTGAACTGCAGATTTACCTGTAGAACGCCAGCCACCTCGACCGGACGGCTCCCATATCTATACCCCGGATATCGACCATCGGAAGTCCTCGAGTCCAATCTCAACCGCCGCCTTCCTACTTCCTAGTCATCGAACCCCCCTTCCATCCTCCAGGTCCGCTCCATGAGGTGACCACGACGACGACGGCAGTCCTTCCCTGATCGTCTCCTCCCCCTCCCCAACATCTCGGGCGCCGCTCAATCCCTCATCCCGATCCTCCCGCCGCCTCATCGTCGCCCTCACGAAACCACCTCGCCAACATGTTATCCTCCCTTCGCATCGGGCTCCCTTCCCCCCGTCTGCTCTTGCCGAACCGCATCCGCCGGCGCTGGCGGAGCGCGAAGTCTCGCATCCATTCGCGCCAGAGCCCGACCTCCGCGGCGCTGACGTCCATCGAAACTTCATACCACCCAGCGGACACCATCCGAGCGTTGCGGAAACATCGGTGGAGCAAATATGATGCACAGTACCTGCTGTTGGCGTTCATCGGCATTTTCGCCTTGTCTGCGGTCCAAGAACCAGGTCCGCTGATCAAGCTAGCCATCGCGACGGTGCTGTTGGGATCGTTAGTGTTGCCGGTGACGAGGCAGTTTTTCCTACCTTTCTTGCCCATAATAGGGTGGTTGGTGTTGTTTTACGCATGCAAGTACGTACCCTGGAGCGGGTTCTCTGGAGTCTACACCGTGTCCCGTGAAATCGTGCTAATCAAGCGGCCAACAGATACATACCCGCCGAATACCGGCCCCCGATATGGGTTCGCGTTCTTCCCTCCCTTGAGACTATCTTCTACGGCGCCAACCTCTCCAACATCCTCTCCGCGCAGAAACATGTGGTCCTGGACCTCTTAGGGTGGTTTCCGTACGGCATCCTCCATTACGGCGGCCCTGCCATCTTCTCCATCATCATGTTCATCTTCGGTCCGCCGGGGTTTATCAACCTCTTCGCCATCACCTTCGGATACATGAACATCGTCGGAGTGGTCATCCAGATCCTGTTCCCATGCTCTGCACCGTGGTATGAGAACTTGTACGGCCTCGCTCCGGCGAATTACAGCATCCATGGGAGCCCCGCCGGGTTGGCGGCCATCGATAAGCTCTTCCATATCGATTTATACACCAGTGGGTTCACGGCTAGTCCGCTAGTTTTCGGCGCCTTTCCGAGTTTGCACGCGGGAAATTCGGTGTTGGAGGCACTCTTCATGAGCCAGCTTTTCCCCAAACTACGGCCACTCATCGTGTGCTATCCTCTCTGGATGTGCTGGGCGACGATGTATCTAAGCCATCATTATGCTGTGGATCTAGTCGCAGGAGGTTTACGTATGTTTCTTTCCCCCTTGCTGCGATCCAAGGACACGAGTACTAATTCCGTATCCAACAGTTGCTGGGATCGCCTTCTTCATCACCTACACTTACTTCCTCCCGCGAGTTCAACTGGACAAGTCGCTCCGATGGGACTACGACTACGTCGAGTTCGGCCAGCCGTCGGCCTCCAATCTCTTTAATACCTCGGATTACTCCGCCCTGCTCTCCGATCGCATACACTCGGCCGACTCCGACGAGTGGACGCTCGGCTCCTCCTCGTCCATCGCGGGCAGCTCCCGCGCACGGTCACCGAGCAGTCCGAAAGGAAGCCTATCCCGAAGTTCGTCAGACGGTCATGGCGTGTGGGATGGTGATACATTGGGGAGTGGGAGCGATGGAGAGGTGGTGAGGTAGAATTACCTGCACTTCCTCCCGACTGCAACACCCATTGCACCATTTATATCCATCGCCATGTCTATGACAACTCGCTGAAATCTCTCTAGCAAAGGACTCCGGCTGCAACCCGGCAGACGGATCATGTCCGAACCGCTGTTTTCTCCCTCTTTTCCGCGGTGGTAATAGAGCATATTCGGATCCGATGGATCCGGTTCGGAAGCCTGGTGTTTCGTCAGGCGTGTTTCATTTCTTGTTGATCCACAACGAATTTCTCCAGCTAACGGACACGAACGATTCAAGCGCGATCTGCATCGGTTGGCGTCGATTTTTCCATTAATACTTTATTCCCCCACCGTATTCTTCCCTCTCAGATCCATTCCACTCAACCTTTCCGACCATTCCTCCCCATTCTCCCGAATCCTCCTACTGGAGTCGATACATTATCATTCGCTTCTCCACGGCTACATTGCCATATTTCAGCGCAACACCAGTGGCGGGGTTCTCTGCGTTGCGCGGGTTTTCCATTCGCTGATACCCCGGTTTTCACAATTCTCATTGCATTCGCTCCATGAACCATCGTTCATCACTTCTTGGCATGATGAGACGGCATAGACGGGCGGATCGGTCCGGAACATAGGAAGTTGTGGTCACATTCGCTAGACCTGGCGGTCACATCGATGGAGTTCTGGTTACCATTGGAGGGAAGGTTTCGGTCTGACGCTCGGAGCGCGGCCACGGTTGGACTTAGGAGATGGTGTCTGCGGATGGATCACCATCTGAGGTTGGGACGAGTGGGAGTGGTGTCTTAATGGAGGTACAATAGTAATGAAGCTGTTCAACATCATGGTTCGATTCTCTAGGCTTTGCTTTGCTTGTAGATCGATTGTTCGACGCTTCAAGGCGTAATATCAGACGGAACGCCCTGGTAGCCGGGGCTCCGAGTGTTACCGCCATCCAAGAGGATGCTGTAGTGAATTTAAACGCCATTCCTCCCTACTTTCGTCTTGTCCAACGCCAGCATGTTTAATGCCCCCTCCAACGTCTGCTGGTCCTCTGTCACCAACGCTCCCAAATCCACCACCGATCCTCTCCCCCCCACCAGATTCCCCTCAAACCTTCGCAACCCCACCCCCGCCTCCCGCAACACCCGCTCCGACTCCCGATCCACACTATACGCCCGATCGAACACCACCTCCTCAATGCCCCCCACCTGCGCAATCTTCACACAGCACGTCAAGCACGGACACGTATCGCAATACAACGTCGCCCCCTCCCCGCCCCCCCCCCTTCCAATCCGCTCCCGCCCCGCCTCCAGCAGCGCGTTCTCCTCCGCATGCAAACACAAGCACGAATCCAGCCCCGTCCCCGCCGTCGCCCCGCCGTTGCACCGCCCGCAGCCCCCCTCGTTGCAGTTCCGCAACCCGCGTGGCGTGCCGTTGTACCCCGTGCTGATGATGCGGCGGGTGTGCGAGGAGACGAGGACGCAGCCGACGCGGCGCTTCATGCAGTTGCTGCGGGAGGCGGCGAGGGAGGCGAGGGTCATGAAGTAGGCGTCCCAGGGGGGGCGGATGCGGGAGGGGGAGGGGAGGGGCGGGG
>NW_022985091.1:0-6502 GCF_010015585.1 Eremomyces bilateralis CBS 781.70 | reverse complement strand
TGGTGGAGGAGGGGAAGGGTAGGGGAGGTGTTGTGGAGGGTGAGGTGGGAGAGGGTGGTGGGGTGGGTGGAGGGAGGGAAGGAGGAGGAGTCGGAGAGTTGGAGGAAGGTGGATAGGGTGGGTTCGGGATTGGAGGGGGATGTCGCAAGACAGCTGCACAGGGTGAGTTGAGTCGGATTGTTCGCATTCATCTCATGAGAGGACATACCGGCTTCTGTACCGCTCCCAGCGAGCCAGGATCGGAGCATCCACGTTGACGAGTAGGAAGAAGGGTCGCTGCGAGAGGATCTCCGCGATGCTGATGTCCCAGATATCGGTCGTCACCCAATGCTCATTCCAATTCTTCGTCACGAACTCTAGCAGCTGGGTTGCATTGGAGAACTCCAGTCTTGACCCAGAAAGGTCCTGTCGTCCGTTCTTGGTGTTCGACGGGGCATCGGACCGGTTGCTGGAGTGCGCACGGCGGGAATTGGGGGTTGCTGACGCTAGAGCGGCGGTCTCGGACGGGACTCGATCAGATCGAGTGATATAGACTCGTTGGAAAGCGTGCTGCGTCTCCAGATATGAAGCGATGGAGGACTTCCCCGAACATATGGCTGGGAGGCGTTAGTCTTTGAGGATGAAAAGTTGCCGCGATGTTGGACGTACTTCCACAAATGCCAATCAGCATTCTGACTTGCGGTGTTCAAACTCACTGCGTGTTTCCAAAAAGGATTTGAAGCGGTGGATTACATTCAACTGTACTAGTTATAGAGAGTATGAGGAACAAGCCCTGTCCGTACAGAGCACAGTTTCATTGTGGACGCGTCTGGGATGGACCCTGCGGCCCTGATACAGTGATACTCATCTTCGGCCCGATACTCATCTTCGGTATGCCGAGGTGGCACTCCCCGGGCCGAGACGTCACAGCCTCAGTCCTCATTGCTGACTGCGGGGCTTGGTGACCTCCAACTTAACTCCAAAGCTGATCACTTGTCCTGTGCCTCTCCGTCGTCAACCTCCAGTGACTCGGTCGAGGTCACGCGATTATTGACGGACTCGTAGTCAATATAAATACTCTCACTATCTCCGTACTCTGCACTTCGCTACATTTCCGCCCTTATACACGTCCCGAACCCCGGACTATGTAGCTATGGCCCACATCGTCCAATATACCCCATGGACCTCCGATCTCGAGCTCGGCTTCTTCGCCGGCCTCGCCAACCTCAAGATCAACCATGACAAGCTCGATGACTCCGCCCGGAAGGTGCTGGGCTTGTACGAAATCCGATCCGGAGATGCGCCTGAGCGGAGCTGTCGCATGCAGATCCACGGGAATGCGCTAACTGCAGATGAGTACGGATGATGAGATCGTGGCGTGGCTTGCGACTGATTCGAGTTTCAGGGTTCCTGCTGGCTACTATCGAGGGGAGGGGATCATCAAGAACTTCAATACCATCGAGGACTATAAGAACGCGGATCGCGTCGCGGTAGTGGAACGCGCCGGACGAACAGTATGTCTGCCTTGCCATCATGCTTTAGGTTCCAGAACTGACGGTGCTAGATATGGGACGCTATCAAAGATGGCTCCATCTACTCCTGCCCTTCGCTCCTCTCCTCATTCTCCGCCGTTTCTTTTGCCGACCTGAAGAAGTACAAGTTTCAATACCACTTTAACTTTCCCGCCTTGCATTCGGATCCGCCATGGAAGTCCGACCACGCGCCCGAGGACCCCGCCATACATCTGGGAGTGAAGGAGACCACCGCGTTGGTGGACAAGGTGCAGACCTGGAGATACTCCGTCGACGCTCGGCAACATGGGTTCTTCCTTGCGAAGCGGGTCAAGGCCACGAACGACCCGCCCGAAGACGACGGGAATTTGCATCCGCGACCACCGAAGCCGGCGGACGAACTCGGTTTCAGTTGGAGCGTCGCGTCATTGTCGACCTTCGAAGCAGGATTCTTCGAGGGTGTGGAGCCGCAGGACCGATTCGTGTGTTTCGCCGACCCATCGACATACCCAAAGAACCCGGCGTGGATGCTTCGGAATCTCCTAGTGCTCATCCGCCAACGCTGGCACTTGAACGAGGTGCAGATCCTCTGTTACCGCGATACGCATATCAAACGCGATCAGGCGAATAGCGTGATCCTCCATTTGAAATCCACCGTCCCCGAACCCGTCTCGGAACATACCTCTTCCACGATGCCCAAAGTGACGGGTTGGGAGAGGAATGATCGAAATACATTGAGCAGCCGGATTGTCGACCTGTCCGAGTACATGGACCCCACGCGGCTTGCGGACCAGGCCGTTGATCTGAATCTGAAACTTATCAAGTGGAGGATCGCGCCGAGCATCGACCTCGACATTGTCAAGAACACTAAGTGTTTACTACTTGGCGCTGGCACTCTGGGATCGTACGTCTCGAGGAATCTGCTAGGATGGGGGGTGCGGAAAATCACCTTTGTCGACAATGCACGCGTGTCATTCTCGAACCCTGTTCGTCAACCTCTCTTCGATTTCAAGGACTGTTTAGAAGGCGGTGCGATGAAGGCGCATCGTGCCGCTGAGGCGTTGGGGGGGATCTATCCTGGCGTACAGAGCGAAGGTCACGCAATAACCGTGCCGATGTTGGGCCATCCGACCCTGTCCAACGAAGCGGATAACAAAGCCAAGGTAGACTTTGAGACGCTCCAACGTCTAGTGGAGGAACACGATGCTATCTTCTTGCTCATGGACACGCGCGAGAGCCGATGGCTACCGACGTTGATGGGCAAGGCGGCGGGCAAGATCGTCATGAATGCTGCGTTAGGGTTTGATTCGTATGTCGTGATGCGGCAAGGCTTACCGCCGAGAAAAGATGGCGAAGCAGAAGTGGGATGTTACTTCTGTTCAGACATTGTCGCAGCGGCGGACGTACGTATTTAGGCTCTCAACCTGTTGATAAATTACTAACACCATCGACAGTCCCTCAAAGACGCTACTCTCGACCAGCAGTGCACCGTCACTCGTCCTGGCATTGCTCCCATCGCGTCTGCACTTCTCGTCGAACTGTTCGTCTCCATTCTTCAGCACCCGCTCGGCGCACATGCGCCTCCTTCATCCACCCCGTCCCCTCTCCCACCATCAGCGTCCGGCGACTCAAAACCGCATCCACTCGGCGCGCTACCCCACCAGCTTCGTGGCTTCCTCTCCGACTTCTCCTCACGTACTCTTTCCGGACCTTCGTATCCCTACTGCAGTGCCTGCTCGTCCAAGGTAATTGACGCATACAACGAGGGGGGATGGGATTTTGTCCGAAGGGCAGTGAATGAGAAAGGTTTCGTGGAGGAACTATGCGGCTTGGCTCAAGTCCACAGGGAGGCGGAGGCGGCGGACGCGATGGTGGAGTGGGAGGATGATGAGGATGGCGAAGAGCTGAATGCAGAAGGGGAGCTTTTATAGTTCCCATACGCTGTTACCAATCGATGACCCCGAGTCGCATGTATTAGATGAGAGAGACGCGGTTTATGAGGAATGTAACATGCTATTCTGACCACGTCCCTTGGATCCATCGCTAAAGCATGAGGAATGACGTTCTAAGGTCAAAGATTAAGAGCATCCATGCTCCGTCACACAACTTGAGTGATGGCTACACACACTAATTCATCACCCCACGACGGAATTGAGTGAAAGTTTCTATGCCCCTTCCGTGCCAAGTTGTGAAGGCGATGGGTTCCCCAGCGCACAGCGGTCTGCGCCAGTACCACATTCTGTCATTGACGTCTCTGGTTCCTTGGATAAGGAGCCGACTGAATCCGCCGGCGGCGGCGGCGGCGACGACGTCATAAAGCAGCTTTGCAGGCAAAGGTTGGTGGTAGGCGTCGAAAAGCAGTATGCGGACCGATCCATTGTAAGTACTGCCATCCTGGCCACCACCAGATTGACTGAGTATTCGAGACAAGGAAACTCGATTTAATATCCAGCGAGATCAGTGACACAATGAAAAATAATAGATAATTTATTGGATCTTCAAGCCTTAAACCACTGGAAAATAGTAATACAGGTGGTGTACACCATGGCTACCATTCCGACCGCCATGAGAGCAAGATCAAATGCTTTCGAGGCCCTCGAGTCCGCGACGCCCCGAAGATGTAAGAATGGGGGATATATGTAGACCAAAGGTACGCACGCAAATGAGCCAATCAGGGCAACAAATCTGTCTAAATCCTTTGCGCCTACGATGGAAATCAGGCCACAAGCAATAGTCAGGACCGTTCGAAATGCATTCTTTCTCCATTTGGTCCAAATGTTTTGTTTCCCGGAACGTGACCCAAAGAGCGAGGTCTCGATGATACGGACAGCGGGAAAGAGTTGCACGGGGGTTCCTACGAGGACAGCAAGCGAATAAAGAAATTGGACGGCGTTCACAAGTTTGTTGTCCTGAGGAAAGTTGCTGATGACTTCCACTCGTGTGTTCTCGCCAAAGGTGGCGTAGCATAAGAAGCCCACTGATGTGAATATGACTGTGATGATCCCCATGACTAGGTATAGAAGCCGGTCGAACTTCTGCGGCTCAGCCATGGATGACTGGATAGGCAAAATGAGGCCGATTCCTTCGAATGTGAAAATCGCGGATCCAATCGTGAGGGTGAAGCTACTCGGGTTGAACAGCTCCACTGATGGATGGAATCCTTGGGTTGACAAAGTGGAGATGTCAAACCACCAGATATAGACCAGTCCAATTAGGATGCACACGTCCGCAAGAAGTGCAGCAGGTCCGAGCTTGGAGATATTCCGGATCAGAGTAAGAGGGATCAGGAGAATGAGCTGGTACCCTATCAGAGCATTGGTCGACATCGGATTATTGCCCTTCAGGACCGCTCGGAGGAATGAATCGACATTTTCGGCCGTGAATATGATGCCCGCGCAGACGAAACCAATCTGTGAAAGGAAGATGGATCCTAGGATGAGGGTGCGAAACTTCGATCCGGCAATGGCTTCCCCGATGTCCCCATAGCCTCCCCCGACCTGTTTCCGGCAATGGAGAAGCAAGCGGAAGCAGATACAGGAGACCACCGATACCGCGACCAAAGTGATCGATGAGAACAGTATCCCACCATTTTTGAACGCCTTGGGGAGAAATAGGATACCAGTGCCAATGAAGGCTTTCAAAAGCGTGAAGAACGACTTCACCATTCCGGCATCGCCCACTCTGGAAACCCGGCGCGAGAGCTTCCGCCGGCCGAGTAAAGGCCTCGTTTCTCCTTCCTCAACCGCCTCTTCATCTTCGATAGCATATTCTTCTTCGGATTCAGCCAGGTCTTCGCCGGCGAAACTGCCAAAAAGTTCTAGGAAGGACACGAAGCTCTTTGTAATCTGGGTGAATTCCTGCAGCCCGGTATCTTGGCGTTGTAGAACAAACTCCCGTCGAAACCCACCAGGTTGCAATTGCTCGGTTGCACTGATGGTGTTTTCGGGGACCGGGAAAGTCTGGGGGGTTCGAGGACTGGGATGAGCAAAGGTGGCCGACCGCTGGTGGAGTTTGGGCCGGTCCTTGATCTTGAATAGGGCACGGTGGACATCACCACCTAGCAGTTTAAGGGAGGATTCCCCGTTAGGCTGGAAAAGTTGAGGAGCAGAGGAAGATGGATGGTCATTGTCATTGATGGCATCAATGCCGGCCGAATAGCCTTCGGGGAGATGCCGTGCAACGACGTCAGCCTCGCGCTGCATCTGGTCATGATCGCTCGTCGGGGATTCACTCATGAGGGAGATAGAGAGGTCCTGATGCCGCTAGACGGTAATAGGATTCGTAGTTTCCGGTGTCAACTATAGGAGGAGAAAAAGGAAAGGTGAATCAACTGATCAGGCATACCTGAGAGGAGAAATGAGCTAGGGGTTGAATCCAACAGAGGCATCAAATGGAGAAAAGTAGAGAAGAAGATGAGACAAGATGAAAACGGGGTCTATCAAATGTGTGCGAGAAGAAGATTCTGGGTGAGATGTGGATCGATGGGGAATGAAATTCGGTGTTACCCTTCAAACTTCACCAAAGTTGAAAGCCCGGAGGTGAATGACGTCGGTTGGTGATAGATGGCGTCAGTGGTCCTCTCAGTCAGCCGAGTCTTTCTTTGTCAGCGGGGTCTTAGACTCTTAGTCAACGTCTGTCTGAACTCTGAACTCACTTTGTCAAGGTCACTCAAGGACTCAAGTGTGAAGTGTCAAGTGTCAACCTTACCTCAGCTAGCTCAGGCTATCTCTCAGAGGAGTCTAGCCTTTTTTGGACAGTCACGTTACTTAAACTACTCCTCTGATAGATAGCCTGAGGACGCTGTCCATCAGCCGCACTGCTCTGCTCTTACTTTCTAGTGTTTTGTGTGTGTGTCTGTCCGTTTGGCAAAATCACAATCCATCAATAACTACATCAAAACACGACCTGTGTACTCCAAAATTCAATCAATTGTGTATTAAAGTATGCTCTATCTCGTAATTGATTTTTTTTTTACATGCCCATGCTTCTGTCTGGTGAAAAACGCTAATATG